>NW_019154169.1:6098580-6171412 GCF_002288905.1 Enhydra lutris kenyoni | reverse complement strand
TATATATAATGTAGTCTGTTATATACACACGTTATGTTATATACACATATTATATATATACAATATATACATATACATATGTGTACGTATACTATACATATGTATGTACATACGTATACTATACATATGTACATACATATGTATAGTATACATATGTATAGTATACATATGTATGTATATATATGTATATAATATATACATATATATGTAGACTACATTATATATAGACTACATTATATATATATAATGTAGTCTGTTTGCATTCATATTATTTGGTTATTTATTTAATTTTGTTATTTATTTATTTAATTTTGTGCCAGATAGTGTTTGTAGAACGCTGTGGTAAAACTGGTAAAACTATTGCCTAGGGTACCTTCCTTCATAGAGGATTATTCGTTTCTACCAGGTACCTGAAGGCATTAACATTGTGGTTGCTTTCTCAAGCCATCACCCTCCTGAGTCACTGAGATAGTTTGAAACTGAGCTCTAGTTCCTGTATAGGTCTCTGTTTTACCCATATTCCTTGATTATAGCCCTTCCATTGTATCTAAACATGACGAATGTTTAGGACTCCCCTATTGACAGACCCTGGATACTAATCTCTATCTTCTCAGCCCTAAGATAAGGTCTGTCAGTCTCTAAGCCAAATGCTAGTATCAGTACAATATGAATAGTAAAAATTGGCTGAGCCTTTCAGTATGTTCAAATAATAGTAGTTGTAATATTTTCTTGTTTTATTCATCTAAAATATTCTACCAGTAAGTTTGATATCCCATACAGATTTGGTAGAGAATTTATAACATAACCACATGACAATTTCATTGGATCTGGCACATATCAAAAATGAGTCACAGGGGTACCTGGGTGGCCCAGTGGGTTAAGCCTCTGCCTTTGGCTCAGGTCGTGATCCCAGGGTCCTGGGATGGAGCCCCACATCAGGCTCTCTGCTCAGCAGGGAGCCTGTTTCCCCCACCCCCCACCCTCTCTGCCTGCCTCTCTACCTACCTGTGATCTCTGTCTGTCAAATAAATAAATAAATAAATCTTTTAAAAAGAAAGTGAGTTACAGAGTGGTCCTACTTATTCCTAGCTCATGCCAGACTCTTTGCCCTTGGCAACTTCTCAAACTATTTTCTTTTGAACTATCACACATAATTATGTCCTTTAACCTAAAAGCAACATACCTGTGTTACTGAGTTCCTACTCTCTGTTAACTCTAGACTAGATTACTTCCCACTACACCTGATATTCTGTTTCCCAACATTACAGTTTTTTTTTTAAGATTTTATTTATTTATTTGACAGACAGAGATCACAAGTAGGCAGAGAGGCAGGCAGAGAGAGAGGAGGAAGCAGGCTCCCCGCTGAGCAGAGAGCCCGATGCGGGGCTCGATCCCTGGACCCTGGGATCATGACCTGAGCCGAAGGCAGAGGCTTCAACCCACTGAGCCACCCAGGCGCCCCTACAGTTTTTAAGCTCAGAATTATATAAAACATTCATCATAATAGCTTCCATAGTACTTGAAAATTTGTAGATACTTTATAATATTTTCAGTGGCCTTGCATAGAAGGGAAAGGAAGAAGAGACCTAGGGAAGGGCTTGAAAGCATAAAGCAGAATGGATGAACAATACAACTCTTCTTAAGACAAAAGCAACTTGGTGGAGTTGTGACAGAAAGTTGAACTTGGCGATGCGCTGTGGCGGAAATAACCAGGGTGAAGTCTTTGCTTGTACAAAGGCAAATTGAAAAATGATTAAGTAGGGCATGATTACATTTCTGCATATTTGTCTTTGAGTTAGTTTATATATACTTTTGATTCTTCCTATCTGTACAGAAAGTAATATGGAAGCAGTATATGCATTCATTTCAGTAAAGATGGAAGTGACATTAATCATAGATTAAATGATCCCAATTGTGCTTCCCAGTACCTGGTTTTTGTAAGATCCTTTACTCTATCCTAAATTCCCCCCATTTTCTTTTCTTCTTTTTTTTTTTTTTGGTCTTGTAATGTATTTTTTACAGAATTATTTTTTTAATGCCTAACATACGCTAAGGGTTGATTTCATACTGAGTGAAACAGTCTTATCTTTACATTGGCATTCCATGACTGGGTGGTACTTTAATAATCATGTTTTTAGTTGAACTACTCAGATGAATTTCAGTAAGACAGAGTTTTTATATATCTAATAACCCCCTCAACTTTTATTAGTTCTCTTAAATTTCTATTTATTTTTTGCCCCTTTTTCATATTACCCAGAATTTGAGAATCTCTTAAGTCATTCACTTCTTGTATGCCTTATGTATTTTAGGATTTACTTTTTATAACTACATTGGACATTTTGTTTGTTTTTGAACAGTAAAACAGTATGAATTTATTTTCTTATCTTTCAGACATGCAGACCAGATGTCAGAGCAAGAAGTTATCACCAAAAAATGTCACTTTTGAGAGAGAATTGACTCAATTGGAAATTTATAAAAAATACAGCCTTGAATATTTATGTTTTAGGGGTGATTGGGAAAGCAAAGATCAGTCTGAAACACAACAGGAAAATCAGGAAGAATGTTTAAAGCAGGTTATACTCACCAATGAAAAAACATCCACTTTTAACCATAACACAGCTTTTAATGTACATCACAAACAGAATACAGGAAAGAAACTGAATGAATTTAAAGAATGTGGGAAAGCCTTTCCTTCTGACTCAGACTGTACTCAACATCAAGTAATTCAAACTAAGGAGAAATTTTGTGAAGGTAAGGAATATGAGAAAACATTTCTTTCTGACTCAGAACTTACTCAATATCAGACAGTTCATGCTGCTAAGAAAACATATGAATGTAAAGAATGTGGGAAGGCATTTAGTTTGCGTTCAAGTCTTACTGGTCATAGGAGGATTCATACTGGTGAAAAACCTTTTAAGTGTAAGGAATGTGGGAAGGCCTTTAGATTTCATTCTCAACTTAGTGTCCATAAGCGTATTCATACCGGCGAGAAGTCTTATGAATGTAGGGAATGTGGGAAGGCCTTTAGTTGTGGCTCAGACCTTACACGACATCAGAGAATTCATACTGGTGAAAAACCCTATGAATGTAATGAATGTAGGAAGGCCTTTAGTCAGCGATCACATCTTACTAAACATCAGAGAATTCACACTGGTGAAAAGCCTTATGAATGTAAGGAGTGTGGAAAAGCTTTTACTCGTGGCTCACACCTGACTCAACATCAGAGAACTCATACTAGTGAGAAATCTCATGAATGTAAGGAATGTGGAAAAGCCTTTATTCGTGGTTCAAATCTTGCTCAACATCAGAATGTTCATGTAGGCAGGAAACCCTATGAATGTGAGAAATGTGGAAAAGCCTATATCTGGAGTTCACACCTTGCTCGACATCAACGAATTCATACTGGTAGGAAACCTTATGAATGTAAGCAATGTGGGAAGACATTTATCTGGGCCTCATATCTTGCTCAACATGAGAAAATTCATAATGAGAGGAAACTCTATGAATGTAAGGAATGTAGAAAGACCTTCCTTCATGGCTCAGAGTTTAATCGACATCAAAAAATTCATACTGGTGAGAGAAACTATGAATGTAAGGAATGCGGAAAGACCTTTTTTCGTGGCTCAGAACTTAATCGACATCAGAAAATCCATACTGGAAAGAGACCATATGAATGTGAAGAATGTGGAAAAGCCTTTCTCTGGGGTTCACAACTTACTCGACATCAGAGAATACATACTGGTGAGGAACCTTATGTATGTAAAGAATGTGGGAAATCTTTTATCTGGGGTTCGCAACTTACAAGGCATAAGAAAATTCATACTGACACAGAAGCCTATGAATGTAAGGAAAGTAAACAGATCTTTGGTCACCATCCATATTTTACTGAACAGAAAATTCACAATGATGATAAACTCTATCAATGGAAAGACTATGGGAACACCTTTAGTCAGGACTCAGACTTTGCTCAACACCAGGATATTTACACTTTTGAGAAATCCTATGAATATAAAAATTTTGAGACATCATTTTCTCCAAGCTCTCACTTTATTTCACTCTTATAAAATCTTATGATATAAAAATATAAGAAAGTCTTTATTCGTGACTCATTACTTGATGTCCAATAATTGCTTCTTTAGAGAAACCCCACAAGTGTAAGTAATACTGAAAAACTCTGTCAGAGTACACAACACACTCAACAGCAGAGAATTCATAATGCAATCTGTATTAATACAGGAAAGCATTTACTGAATGGTTTTCCATTTGGAATATCAGAGTAAAACCCTATGAATAAGATGACACTGTGAATCTCTTCTGAATCATTTTTAAAACATTCTCCACATCATTGATATTATTCTGCATAGAATTTAAATCTAACTCACATAGGACAACCTTCCATCACTATTTAAATCTTGTTACACTTCCACAAAATTATACCAAAGGTGAATTTCTGTTATGTAATTAATCTTGGAAAGCCTTGACTATGTCATTCAACTTCTTTGGTATCCTTAGTTCCAACACATCTTATCTGTATTTTTTGGAAAGTAACTCAAATCTGTGTCTGTTTGCTTATTTATTTGATTATAAGGGTTAAATGAGCCTGACTACTTAAATGACATCATGACCATCATTAATTTTAGTAAGACCATTTCTATGAGAAAGACCTTGATAGTATAATGAATATAAACAAATATGCCAATAAGATACATGTCTTATGGAACGGTAGGATAATTCTGAAGAAAAACCAGTAAAATAGAATGAAGGGAAGAAAGCTTTGAATCAGTATTCGTTTGCTGCACCAAAAAATCCATACTATAAAGAAAGCCTTATTGTTTTAATAAAAGTGGGTTTGTCGAATGTTCAGCAATGTTTTTTGTTTTATTTTTAAAGGCATTTGGGGGATGCCTGGGTGGCTCAGTCAGTTAAGCTGCTGCCTTCGGCTCAGGTCATAATCCCAGGGTCCTGGGATCAAGTCCCGCATCGGGCTCCTTGCTCAGCAGGGAGCCTGCTTCCCCCTCTCTCTCTGCCTGCCTCTCTGCCTGCTTGTGCACTTTCTATCTCTCGGACAAACAAATAAATATTTATAAAAAAAAATAAAGGCATCTGGAAGTGATCTGTCTCTAACAAATTTCTAAAGCCAAATGTCCTATTCATTTTATCACCACAATTAAGATTTAGAAATTAGAAAATGGCCAAATGAATTCCGACCTCTTGGAAATGGATTACTACATATATAAATAATTATCAAAGTAATAAGCAAATCAAAAGTGAAATTACAGGCTATTTAGTTGTGAATGATAATGAATCTCATATATCAAATCCTATGAACATGATCATGGCAGTTCTCAATGGCAATTACTTTGTGTATATAACTAAAACAATTAAGGGCGGTTTACTCTTTGTCACCACTATATCTCCGGCACTTACAACAGTGCCTGTCATGTTGTGGAGTCCAAATATTTGTCAAATAATGATTACTGAGGTAAACAAGCTAGTGCCCCAATGGGCATTTGAATTAATGGAAAGTTTTGATGAAAATAAAGCAAAAATCATAGAATAAAGAACAACAAAAAGTAGGGTGTTTTTTTAAAAAATTTTAAGTTAAAATGCTTCTTCGAAGAGAACTATTATTACTAGGCTTTGGCAATGCCTTCACATTATGATAAGAAAGGAGAATTCTGATATATGTTTTAGAGGATATTTTTCATGGTCATATAAATATATATAAACCTTATGAGACCCAACTTTTAAATAGAGTATGGTTTGTTTTCTAGGAAAACACTTTAAATGATTAAATTTTAAGAGTAACTGAAAGGGGCCAAAAAAAACAACGTAATTGGAAAAAATAATCTTTAATAATCTTCAAGAATCATGTAGGAACATTGTACAGATAATTGTACAGGCTACCCCCTGAAAGACAGAAAATCCTTTGGAAAAATTCTGAGCAGATGCTAAAAGATGAACAATATTCTGATAATAAAATTAGATGTGGAGTAGCCCTTGAAAAACAAATCCCAAAATAATTTCACTCGTGAACATACATAGAAAAAACCCAACACAGTAGTCATATGATATTTACCAAGAATGTTTAAACTCTGATATGGATGGGTGATAATTCTGTAGTTTACACAAAACTGAAAGGTAGCAATGATGAAGATGTACCTTTATCAGTTCAGTACTTAATTTATTCTAAGAGTATCTTCTTGGTACCTTTTAGTATTACATAAGTTAAAGAATGTTGAGCTTATATACATGTATTTAGCACATTTATAATTCAGTTCTTTAACAGTAACTAAATAGTATTAGGGAACAGTAATTCCCTCCAAAATTATTTTCTTCTGTGGAATTTCTCAACTCACATGGTAAAAATGAAAATTTTTTGTTAAATTACTTTATAATAAACCAGCCATTTTCATTCATGCTGACTATTTTTTTAAGGTGATGAATACATTGAGAAAAATAACTTTTTGGACATCCATATACAGTAAATGTGGGGCTTTCCTTTTTCCTTTCACCTTAACTTCTGTGTTGAGTTTAGTATCTGTGTGCATATCTGGTACTCCTGTCTCCATTGTGAATTCCTGGATCTCCCTGAATGCCGCAGGTACATGTTTCTTGAACCCCTTTCCATTGGTATGTTTGTGAATTTTGATAGTGTCTTCTCTAGTCTACATTAGAGATGACAGAACATTCCTTAGTTTTTCCCTAACCACCTTTCTTTGCAGTAACCATTCTGCTAGAATCATTTTGGGAAAGAATTTTTAATAATTACTATTTGCACAGTTGGATAAAATTTATGGGAAAGAAAATTAAATAGATTTATCCCTGGCAGTGTAACATGAGATGAACTCCCAACAAATCAAGATATCTAAATGTAAAAAATATTTTTTAAAAAATAAACTTTATTAGCACTATATGGGTAAATTCCTTTATAGCCCCAGAATGGAGTTATCAACAATTATGACTCAAAAATCCAGGAGAGGGGCACCTGGGTGGCTCAGTCATTAAGTGTCTGCCTTCATCTCAGGTCATGATCCCAGGGTTCTGGGATCAAGCCCTGCATCAGGCTCCCTGATCAGCAGGAAGCCTGCATCTCCCTCTCCCAATTCCCCTGCTTGTTTTCCCTCTCTTGCTGTCTCTCTCTATGTGTCAAATGAACAAAGCTTTCTTTTTTAAAATAAATCCAGGAAAAATAAAGAAGGAAAAAGTAATTTTATAGGACTAAATGTTAAAGGAGAATGACAAAATGGAGATATTTGCAACTATATCACAGACTAATATTCCTAAAGACTCTAAAAAGTGAGATAAGAATGCAAGTTAACACACACTGAGATACCACTTCATCCCAATCAGATGGGCAAAAATTTAAAAAGTGTATTAATATACTCCTTTGGCAAGACTGGAAAAACAAGGACTCTCAAATTGCTGGTGAAAATGGGAAAAAGTACAATTCATATAGGAGGGAATCAAGTAATGTCCACGTGTAGTCTCATGCATTTATCATAAGACCAGCACCCTTGCTTCTATCCCAAATATACACTTGTAAAATTACAAAATGTGGTATACACAAAGGAATTTTTTAAAAACACTATTTGTGGGGTGCCTGGATGGCTCAGTGGATTAAGCCTCTGCCTTCGGCTCAGGTCATGATCCCAGGGTCCTGGGATCGTGCCCCACATCAGGATCCCTGCTCAGCTTGCTTCTGCCTCCTCTCTGCCTACTTCTGCCTACTTGTGATTTCTCTCTCTGTCAAATAAATAAATTTTTTTAAAATCTTTATAAAATAAAAAAAAAAACACTTTGTAAATGCAGCAAACTGGAAACAACCCAGATGACCAGCAACAGACTGGCTGAATTAATTATATGAATATACAGTGGGATATTGTGTACCTCTGTTCTAGGGAGTGATCTTCAGGATATGTTAAATGAAAAATAGGTAAGTTCAAAATTATATGTATATTATGCTAATATTTTTGAAAGAAGAGAGGAATACAGTATATGCCTGTACTTTCAACAAGAAATCTCAAGATGAAACAACAGTTAGGAGAGGGCAAGGATGAAAGATAGTTATCTTTGGTTATACCTTGATTTCTATTTTGACTTCAGACCCATGTAGATATTTTATTTTAAAAATTAAGTCAGGGGCAGTTGGCTCAGTTGGGTTAAATGTCCCACTCTTGATGTCAGCTCAGGTCAAGATCTCAGGGTTATGGGATCATGCTCCCCACACTCAGTGGGGAGTCTGCTAGAGATTCTCTCTCTGCCCTTACCACCCACCCCCCACTCATCCACTCTCCCTCTCTAAAATAAAATCTTTTTTAAAAAATGAAGTCAAAGAGAAATAGAAAACCTATATATCAAAAACAAAGAATTTGATTCCACATCATGTTATAGCCTTTCCTAGTCTTGTTAATAGTAATATTGGTATTTTAGGTGAGTCCAAAATTAATTACATAACTTAATTTCATGAGGAATTTTTTTTCAAAAGAAAAACATAAAGAAGTAAAATAACCTTAATTTTTCATTTGAATTGGAAGTATGTATTTCTTACCTCTGTCTGCCAAAGGACTCAAGCTTTCATGACACAGAAACAGTGAGCTCCCCAACTATCCAGACTGTAGTTTTCTATTAAAAAAAAAAAAAAAAAGAAGCAAGGGCTCCTTGAAGAAATGACGTAAGATAGGTCAAGGGTAGGAAATGTATATATGGTTATTATAAAACATCTTATTGTGCCTAAAAGCAATAAAGCTATCAAAGACCATAGGATCATCAACCAAAAGGAATTGACCAAAAACAGGATAATTTAAGCATCAAAAACTATTGCACTGGATTGAAACCATGATTGTAGGTAAACCTTCCTAAATTCAAAATGAAAAAATGTGATAGATCCCTTTATGGGGTTTGCCAGAGTAGTAGTTCATTCTGAACTTTCAATAAGATACAGAGCCAAGCATTTATCATGATTATTCTGTACAGGTTATAATCAAATAGAGGAAATTTTATTATAAAATAATTAGCTAATATATTCAGAAAGAATATATTAAAGACTTAGAAAGTTAAATTTGGCATCCTTTAATAAAATAATGGATTTAGCAACAATCCATAATAAATGGGTGACTGGGAATTTCAAAAGGTAACAATCAGGTTGACAACACCTTAACTAGTTGGCCAATCTTAGCAAAAATAAATTAGAACAATATGGTATTAATATGCCTCCTAATATGATGCCATAGAAAGTAGAAAGTACTACTTAAGATATATTTCCCAACATTGAACCTGAATTACTTTAGCCTCTTGATCTAATTGCCAGTTGATAGGAAATAAAATGAATTTAAAAACCCTTTAAGTGGTATAGTGAAGATCACAATTGGCCAAATCAGAATGTGGAAAATTCTACAGGACAAATAACTAAATTTCTTCAATAAATTAGTGTGATTGTAAGGAAGGAAAGAAATGAAGAATTTCCATAGTTCAAACGTAACAACCAGATTCTAAGTGTGGAACGTTCTTGGGTCCAGCCTTGAACAGATAACTGAATAGATATTTTAAGGAAGTCATGAAAAATTGAACATGGATTGGGTATTAGATATTAAGTAATTTTGTTCATGTGGTTGGATGTGTTAAAGAGAGTGCAGTTATTTCAAATGGAGATCTTTATTTGCCAGACATATTAAAGGGTTTGTGAGTGAAATGATGTGATTTGCATTTAGATACTCCAGAAAAAATTAGGGGATGTAGTAAAGGAAGAAAAAGAAGGAGGGGGAGGGGAGGGGGGGAGGGGGAGGGGAGGAGGGGGGAGGAGGAGGGGGGAGGTGAGGGGGGGGGGGAGGGGAGGGGGAGAAGGAGAGGAAGGGCAGCGAAGTATGAATAGTTGTCTATACTCTTTTCTTTTAGTGCATGTTTTAAATTGTTCATAATTAAAAAAAAAAAAACTTTTTAAATAACTACCCTCTCCCAAAAGGGAATATGCATAGTCATTGCAGCGGTGATTCCTCTTCTCTAGTCATAGTTCCTCTCTAGTTTAAACTACAATATATATTTTATCCTTAATCACCATCAAAAGACCTTATATAAATCAGGATCAAGAAAGAGGGAAAGGGAGGAAATATGCACACACACACACATACACACACACACTCATACACACAATCAGGGAAGAAAGAATGTAGAGCTACTGTAGTTCTTTTTACAAGTCTTGAGACTGTAATCAGTATTTAATACTTCCTTCAGATATTTATTTCATGTTTTCTTCCTTAAAAGCATCTCAGATTGTATTCCCTCTCTGTTCAACATTTTGTTATGAAAATTTCAAACATACAGAAAAGCTGACAAATATTACAGTAAATTCTGTATGCCCACTACCTAAATCTACCACTAACATTCTACTGTACTTTCATCTGGGAGCTCTCTTTGGGTTGATTAAAAACCTCCATTCCTGAAGGATCTGAGCTTTTATTCATCCCCTCTCTTTGTGGAGTTGCTATTGTAATCATAAATTTTTGTTAGTGGGTAGCAAATCTGTGGATATCATTCCTTGACACATTTCCTTTTCTCTTTGTCAGTAGCCTGAAGGGCCCCCAATGTCAAAAAGGGCAGGTTCAGTCATAAGGTCATGTCTTGAAAGAATAAATATCACCAACCAGTTAATGATGAATGATTCAACATGTGTGGTCATATATTGTCCTATGGTTAGCCATGCAGTCTCTCCTAGGATCCAGCAGCAAGGCAGAAGCTGTTTAATAAGGTAAAAGTAGGCACGTGGAAGAGGTTTGTGTTTCAAAATTGTAGGATTCTTCTCTTGGTTCTCCTATTAAGGAGAGAAAGAAAAATTTTAAATGGACATTTACAATAGCATTAAAAACTGATAGAAATAAACAGAACAAAAGATGTTTGGGGTGCCTGGCTGGCTCAGTGGGTTAAGCAACTGCCTTCGGCTCAGGTCATGATCCCAGGGTCCTGAGATCGAGCCCCACATTGGGGTCCTTCCTCAGTTGGGAGCCTACTGTTCCTCCTGCTTGTGCTTGCTCTCTATCTCTGTCTCTCCCTCTCTGTGTGTCAAATAAATAAATAAAATCTTTTTTAAAAAAGGTGTTTAAAACCTTTATACAGAAAACTATAAAAGCATATTGAGGGAAAATTAGAGACTTGGATAAAGTTAGCTGTATACCTCAATGTGTGGAAGAATCAATATTGTAGAGTTGCTAGTTATCAAACTAGAGATCAAGCAAACTCAATAAAAAAATCACAACAGAAAATTTTTTAAACAGCCAGCTGATTTAAAAGTTTATATGGAAATACAAAGTGTCATGAACAAGCAAGACACTTGAATAAGAACAATTTGGGAGGACATTCAATATACACTAAAACATAAGTATATAGATAATAATACAATATGGTATCATATATATGGATAAATAGACCAGTGAAACCAAACATGATCTGAGAAATAGATCCATGCTTATAGGGGCACTTGAGATATTGAGGCAGAAATGCAGAGCTCTGGGGAATGAACACCTCTTCAATAAATTGTTCTAGAACAACTGAGTATCCATTTAAGAATGCAATTGGGCAACTAGGAAATAATACAATAAAAATGTGTTCCAGATGGATTGATGGCTTTACAACAAAAGACAAAAATAACATTTTTAGAAAACAGCTAAGACTATTTCATAAGAGAAAGTATTTTAAATATAACTATAAAGGAATAGTGTTCTCTATTTGCATTAAGTTCATTAATTCTGTTAATCAACAGTCAACTTTTTTTTTTAAGATTTTATTTATTTGACAGAATCAACAGTCAACTTTAAAAGAGTGAACAGTTGATTGCCACTGGCCAAGATGGAGAAATTGGCCAAATAACTAAAAAGTTATACATGAAACCATGGTTTTCAAAACACAGAACATCTTGAAGTGTCCAATTCCAGTGAAGGACAGTGATACCCGAGGATCATGAGGTTAGCACTATGATTGCCCAGATTATGAATGGGAGGGGTAACCAGGCAGAGCCCAGTTGTTTCCTCTTGTTGATGATGGGATGATGAGGCCAATGTGGTCTGAGTTTACAGGACAGAACACCAAAGATGTCCTGAGATCAGCAGAAGATTTCCCTTAAGTTCAGCTAAATACTAATCAATACATTTATGTGAGGAAACTACCTGAAGCCAGGGGATATCACCACCTGAAAGAATTGGAGGGAACAATTCTCAGAACTCACAGAGGTCCTGATGTAATTCCTGCTCCCAACAGTCAAAGTGGACAACCTGACTTCACATGATGAAGTAGAGTACTCAGAGGATTTTACCTTAATAGGGGAAAATTTGCCACAGACTAACCACTACTCTGATCCCACTTAACAAAGGTTACAAGAAAACTCCAAAAGAATAAAACTTTCCAGGGTGCCTGGGTGGCTCAGTGGGTTAAGCTGCTGCCTTCGGCTCAGGTCATGATCTCAGGGTCCTGGGATCAAGTCCCGCATCGGGCTCTCTCCTTGGCAGGGAGCCTGCTTCCGTCTCTCTCTCTCCGCCTGCCTCTCTGCCTACTTGTGATCTCTCTCTGTCAAATAAATAAATAAAATCTTAAAAAGAAGAATAAAACTTTCCAAATAACAGTATTCCAAACAAAGATCAAGAATATTTTTAGGAATAGAAAAATATGCAGCACCTAATGGCAAAGTTTATATCTGGCATCTAGGAAATAAGTATTGGGCATCTAACATCCATTAATGAGAAGACATCCCCTAAGAAAAAGAGAAGGGGATTTCCTCAACCAATAAAGAGTATCTGAAAATTCTACAGCTAGCATCATACTTAATGCTGAAAGACCTAAGATCAGGAGAAAGAAAAAGATGTCTTGTCTTCCACTAAGTATTGTACTGGAGGCTCTAGCCAGGGCAATAAAGAGGGGGAAAGGATGGAGGGGATATCCAGATTGGAAAGGAAGACCTAAAACTATCTTTATTAACAAATGAATGTCTATGGCATCTACAAATAAGCTACTAGTACTAATAAGTGAGTTTAGTGAGGTTATTGGGTACAGATTAATATACATAAATCAAATTTTCTTTTTGCTAGCAATGAACAATCTGAAACTTCAATTTCAAAAGAAACCAAGTGCCAGTTACGACACCACAAAGAGTGTGAAACACTGAATGATAAACTTGGAAAAAGAAGTATACCAGAAAAGCTAAAAAGCACTGCCAAGAGAACTTAAAGAAGACCTAAATAAACAGAGATACACCATGTTTAGAGATTGGAATAGTCAATATTGTTATGATGTCAGTTCTTTCCAAATTGACATGTAGATTTGACAAAGTACCAACTAGAATATCAAGAAGCATTTTGTTTTGTTTTATGGAAACTGATTCATAGATATGCAAAGGATCTAGAAAAGCAAAACAACCTTGAAAAAGAACAAAATTGAAGGACATGGACTATCTAAGTTGAAGACATATTATGAAGTTAAAGTAATCAAGACTGTGTATTATGCCATCAAGGTGGACAAATAGGTCAATGGAACAGAATACAGTCCAGAAATAGACACATACATATGTGGACGACTGACTTGTGACAAAGCAAAAAGGCAATTTCATGGGTTAAAGATAGTCTTTTCAACAAATAGTGCTGGGATGAATTAGGCATGCATATGCAAAAAAATAACTTTGATTTATATGCCACACCATATAAAAAATAAGTAAAATGTAAAGCCTAAAACCACAAAACTTAACATTGGGTTAGGCAGAACTTTTTTTTTTTAATGTTCTACTGAAAGTGTGATCCTTAAAGAACAAGTTGATAATAATTCATGAAAATTGAAAACTCTTCAATAGAAACCATTAAAATGAAAAGATTAGTCACCAACTGGGGGACATAGTTTCCAATCATATCTGATAAAGGATTTGAACATAAAAAATTTTTAACTTAATAATAAAACAAATACCCCGATTTTTAAATGAGCAAAAGATTTGAACAGATATATAACTAAAGAACATATGCAGATATCAAATAAGCACATGAAAAGATATTCAACATCATGTCATTACAGAAATGCAAATTACAGCAAAATAAGCTAATAGCATACACCTATGAGTATAGTTAGCATTTAAAAAGCTGACTATAGAGGCGCCTGGGTGGTTCAGTGGGTTAAAGCCTCTGCCTTCAGCTCATGTCATGATCCCAGGGTTTTGGGATAGAGCCCCGCATCGGGCTCTCTGCTCAGCGAGGAGCCTGCTTCCCTTCCTCTCTCTCTGCCGGCCTCTCTGCCTACGTGTGATCTCTGTCAAATAAATAAATAAAATCTTAAAAAAAAAATAAAAAGCTGACTATACCACATGTTGGCAAGAGTGAGGAGGAGCTGGATCTCATACACTGCCAGTGGGAATTTAAATGGTAAAACAGCTTTGGAAAATATATATACATACATATACACACACACACACACACACACACACACACACACATATATATTTAAAATTAATTTAAAATTTAATTTAAATAAAATTTAATTTTTATTTTTTAAACAATAAATGTTTGGTAGAATTAACCTGTAAAGCCATCTGATCCTGGACTTTTGTTTGTTGGGAGTTTTTTTTTGGTTACTGATTCCATTTATTTGCTGGTTATCAGTCTGTTCAAGTTTTCTATTTCTTCCTGTTTTAGTTTTGGTAGTTTATGTGTTTCTAGGAGTTTATCCATTTCTTCCAAGTTGTCCTATTTGTTGACTTATAGTTTTTCATAATAGTCTCTTGTAACTGTATTTCTGTGGGGTTTTTTTTTTTGTTGTTGTTGTTATTTCTCCTCTCTCATTTATGATTTTATTTATTAGGCCCTTTCTGTTTTTGGTAAGTCTAATTAGGGGGTTATCAATTTTATTAATTTTTTCAGAGTCATCTTCTGGTTTTATCCATTTGTTCTTTTTTGTTTCAATATCATTTATTTCTGCTCTAATCTTTATTATTTCCCTTCTGCTGACTTTAGGCTTTGTTGGTTCTTCTTTTTCTAGCTCTTTTTGGTATAAAGTGGGGTAATTTATTTGAGATTTCTTTTCTTACTTCTTGAGGTAGGCCTGTATTACTACATAGGCTTCCTTTTTTTTTTTTCCAGCATAACAGAATTCATTATGCACCACACCCAGTACTCCATGCAATACGAGCCCTCCATAATACGCACCACCTGGTTCCCCCAACCTCCCACCCACCGCCCCTTCAAAACCCTCAGATTGTTTTTCAGAGTCCATAGTCTCTCATGGTTCATCTCCCCTTCCAATTTCCCTCAACTCCCTTCTCCTCTCCATCTCCCTATGTCCTCCATGTTATTTGTTATGCTCCACAAATAAGTGAAACCATATAATTGACTCTCTCTGCTTGAATTATTTCACTGAGCATCATCTCTTCCAGTCCCGTCCATGTTGCTACAAAAGTTGGGTATTCATCCTTTCTGGTGGAGGCATGATACTCCATAGTGTATATGGACCACATCTTCCTTACCCAAGATGTCTGTTGAAGGACATCTTGGTTCTTTCCACAGTTTGGCGACCGTGGCCATTGCTGCTATAAACATTGGGGTACAGATGGCCCTTCTTTTCACTACATCTGTATCTTTGGGGTAAATACCCAGTAGTGCAATTCATAGGCTTCCTTCTTAAGACCACTTTCGTTGCATCCCAAAGGTTTGGGGCCACTGTGTTTTCATTTTCATTTATTTCCATGTATTTTTTATTTCTTCTTTGATTTCCTGGTTGACCCATTCATTGTTTGGTAGCATGTTCTTTAACTTCCATGTATTTGTGGTCTTTCCTAATTTTTTCTTGTGATTGATTACAGATTTCATAGCATTATGGTCAGAAAATATGCACGATATGATCTCAACCTTTTTTTATTTGTTGAGGCCTAATTTGTGACCTAGTATGTGATCTATTCTGGAGAATGTCCCACGTGCACTCAAAAATAATGTGTATTCTGTTACTTTAGGATGAAATGTTCTGAATATATCTGATAAGTGTATCTGGTCCAGTGTGTCATTCAAAGCTGCTATTTCCTTGTTGAATTTCTGATTGGATGATCTCTCCATTGATGTAGGTGGGGTGTTAAGTGGGGATGCTTCAAGGAGTGTCTCTGGTGTGTGCTGCATGCACTCTGTTGCTGTGTTTTGGCTGCTCTGTCCTTCAGGCCAGGCATCTGCACAGGTTCTCCTTGCCTGCAGTGGGCAGTGTTTGGACCTTGTCCAGAGTGCGGCGAATTTTAACGAGGTGTGCTCTGGTCTACCTGTTAAAGGAGACCTGATGCTACTTCCAATAGAACTGAAGCCTTGCAGAACTCTGTGGTCAGGAGACATGGTGTGGGTGGGGTTTTCTGCTGGTGTTCTGGGGAAGGGACCTGTTGCACTGGGACTGAGGCACACTTTCCCAAGAAGGGCGGTACTGGCCAAGTGCAGGGACTTGGTATAAGCAGGTTAGTCAGCCAGTGTTGGGACTATGCTGTTTACTAAAGGTCATTCTGTGCTTATGCTGAGCAGTGGGGGAGAGAAATGGTGTTAGCCAGCTTCTTTGTCCCTGGAGAGAGGTCTCCATGCTTGCTGCTCTCAGAGAAGCACTCCCAGAAGAGCGAATAATATCCCTGCTGTGCATCCCAGGCATTTTTCAGGTCACACAGTCTGTCTCAGTGTTATTTGCCTCTCTTCTCTCCAGGAGCAGAGCAGTGCCCCCCTCGGTCTATCCCAGCCAAGCCTGCTGACTTTTAAAACTCCAAACTTTAGGAACATGGTGTAGGCAAGGGTTGTGTTGGTCTTTGGAGGGAGGGTCTTGCTGCACTGGGTCAGATGCATCTTTGATCAAGAAGGGCAGTTGCACCAGAGTGCAGAGGTATGGGATTTGGAGCAAGCAGACTAGACAGCCAGTGACAGGGCTATGCTGCCCTGGTCAGGTAGCTCTCTGTGTTTTTGCTGAGGAGCAAGGGAGGGAAACATCACCTGCCAGCTCTTTAGTCCCTGGAGAGGCATCTCTGTGAATGCCACCTCTCGTAGATGCACTCCAAGAGCAATTACCTCCCCACCCCTCAGGCGCCTTAGACATGCCTCAAATCATGCCATCTGCACCCACGTTGTTTGTCTGCCTGTTTTCCAGGAGTAGGACAGTGCCCTCAGGTCTCTAACCCAGCCAAGGTCCCTGACCTTTAAAACTGGATTAACCTTTTTTGATGATAAAATGTACTTCTTTGTCTCTGGTAATTTTGTCTTAATGTCTAATTGATTTGATAGTATACCCACTCCAGTTCTGTTATGGTTGCTGTTTGCATGGTATATCTTTTTCTGTCCTTTCATTTTAGTATTTGATATTTGAATCTAAAATGTATCTCCTGGGCGCCTGGGTGGCTCAGTGGGTTAAGTCTCTGCCTTCAGCTCAGGTCATGATCTCAGGGTCCTTGGATTGAGCCCGGCATCGGGCTCTCTGCACAATGGGGAGCCTGCTTCCTCCTCTCTCTCTCTCTGCCTGCTTCTCTGCCTACTTGTGATCTCTCTCTTTCTCTGTTGAATAAAATCTTTAAAAAAATAAAAATAAAATGTATCTCTTGTATCCAATATATAGTTGAATCATATTTTTAAATTCTCTGCCAGTCTCCATCTTTATCTGGGAACCCATTTGTACTCTTTCTTTCCCCAGGAAGAAGTGGGCACCTATTATTTTTGCACACTCTCTCTGTGCTGACCTACAAATGGAGGCTTGTGGCATTTATCAGTTGAAGCCATTGTCTCTATTCTCCCACAGGTGGATAGACTATGCCAGACCTGTCAGAGCCCTGACACTAAGTCAAATGCCAGTTTGTTGGGCAGCCGTGGCAACATTGGGATGTTGGACACATAGATGAACTCTTTTCTTCCCCATGGGGAAGCTGGGGGCTAGGATTTTTCATCTGTTTGCTCTGTGCTGAATAGAGTTAAGGTCTACCAGCCCAACTCACCATCTTCATTTTCACCCAGTGACTAGATTTTACTGAACCTGTCAAAACTCCACAACTGGCACCAAAATCAGTGTTCGAGCTTCTTCAGGAAATTTGAGGTATAGGATGAGTAAACCATCCCCTTCTCTCCCCTGGGTGAAGCTCGTAGCCAGATGGTCTCTCACTGATCATATGGTATTACACCATATATCAGGACTTTGGTGGGAGGGATCCCATATCTCTCTATGGGTTTTGATGAGTCTGGCTTTGCATTCTCCCCGGGTGCAGAAGCCTTTCACTCAGTTCCTGGATTTCTCACAAAGGGAATTTTTCCATGAATTTCTGAATTGTTGATGGGGGGAAAGGGTCCAGGACAGCCAACTCTACCATCTTGCTGACATCTCATTTACATATGTTGTATCCTGCTTTATGTTTGCCCACAGGTTACTGAGGTTCTTTTCTTTCAGTCTTTTTCTCCCTGCACTTCATTTTTCCAGGTATGTTTTCAAGTTTCATTGAATTTTTCTTTTCTCTGTGTTTAATCTCCAATAAAATTTTCTTCTCAGATATTATTCTTTTCTAGAAATTCCATTTTGTATCCTCCATATCTGTCCTCATTATGTTGTGATTTTTTAAAAATTCTTAAGCATATTGAGCATAAAAGCTTTTGTAATTTTATACTGATACCATTTCTCCTGCCATTTCAGTTGGCCAACAGATTGACTTTTTTTTTCTGGTTTTGTGTTACTTTTTTTTTTTTCTTTTTTGCCTTTTTATAGATACTGGACATTGTGAAATTCACATTTTTGAATGATGGCTATTGTTACATTTCTTTTAGAGTGTTGAGCTCTGCTCTGTAGGCAGCTAGGTTACTTGCTTGATTCATTTGAAACATTAAAAAAGCAGTTTAGGACAGGTCTATAGTGCTTTAGAGATAGCTGACCTCTACTCCTATTGTGTGACTCTTCTGGGCTATCTACCGAATGCTATGGGTGATTATCTGGGTCAGAATTAGAATATCTCTGCCCTGTGTCAGCTCTGGGCATTTTACAACTTGCAGCACTCTGATAATACTTTGCTCCATCTTGTAGAGTCACACCCTATGCATGTGGTACTTAATATTTGGAAAGACTGAAGAGGAACTTTCACACATTTCTGAATTTCTCTGCACAGCTTCCTTCTCTCTGGAACCGTTCTGCAACTTCCAGACACATCAATCTCTTTGATTTCCTTCTTCTCAACACAGTCAGACCAGCATGCTCTGTCTGGGATAACTTTTCTCATTATTTAGAATGTGTCTCCAGGTAGAAAGTTGGTGCAATCATAGTGCTCACTTAATTTGTATCTCTTTTGTTGGGGATAACAGTCTCTGTTTAAATTTGTTATTCCATCATGGCTCCAAAGGAAATCCTCATTTCTTGCTCCTGGTGATGGATGGGGAATGAGCACTCTCATACGTTAATGATGAGAATGTAAACTGACTATTTCAAAATTTGGCATAATCTTAGAACTCTAAAATGTACACATAATTTGACTTGTCTAATCTATAGGAATATATTCTGTAGAAATAAAAACACAAATATGCAAGAATAAGCATATAAGGACATTTATTGCAGTGGTTTGCAGCAACAGAGAAATAACCTGAACATTCAGTTTGGGGGGAATAGGAAGGCTATATCATGGCATAGCTGTCACTATGTTCATATTTTGTTCTGTAGGCATTTTAAGTCAGAAAAGCAAGCGTATAAGAGACATACCAACAAAATGCAATGAGCAGATGTCTTTTAAATCCTGACTCAAATAAACCAATTATAATCATTAATATCTGAAAAATTACTAGATATTAAGTCCTTATCTATTCAAGATACATACTGAAATATGTAGAGGGGAAATGCTAAAATATACTGACTTAGCTTTAAAATATCCCAGTCAAAAACATTTGGAAGATTAACAAGGAAGGTAAAATAGAGTGATAATTAAAAATATATAATACTGTATGTTATCTATACTGGATTTAAAATTAAAAAATAAAAATGTGTGACAGGTACATGGCATTCATTTTACTATCTTATTTTTGTTATGTTTGAAGTGTTCTACAATAAAAAGTCAAAACAAAATAAAAGAAGTTACAGTGGATAGTTATCCCATTAAAACATAACTATTTTTTAGACTCAAATGTGGACCATATTTGAGTACAGAAGGAAACATCACAAGATAAAAACCAAAGTTTTGACAGAAGATGGGTGGGAGATACTGAAGGCATGATGGCAGTTAATTTTTATTTAACTTTTTCTTTTTAATTTGCACTGTTCCTTTGGTATGGGGTAAACTTTGTTATGGAACTTTGTAAGACGAATGTAATGACCTTTAAGAACTATATGCATGTAGGGGAAATAAAGCTTAATTTTGAATGGGTGGGATGGTATCAATATAACTTAAAATAGCAACTAAGGCAATGTACCAGTCACTTCTGTTTGTCTTTATTAATTCTTTGATTAGTGTACATTCCTTTCCCTTCACCACTACCTCAACAGAGAAATCCTAAGTTTCGAAACAATTTATGAAATAAATAAAAAGTACTGAGATAATTAACATTCATTCAAGTTTCACATTAAACAATCTCATAACAACAGCATAAAGAACAAAAATCTAACTACAGGGGCGCCTGGGTGGCTCAGTGGGTTAAAGCCTCTGCCTTCAGCTCAGGTCATGATCTCGGCGTCCTGGGATCGAGCCCCGCATCGGGCTCTCTATTCAGCAGGGAGCCTGCTTCCTCCTCTCTCTCTGCCTGCCTCTCTGCCTGCTTGTGATCTCTGTCTAATAAATAAACAAAAATCTTAAAAAAAAAAATCTAACTACATCAATCTAGATTGAGAGAATAGGGAAAGGGTTGTGAAAACTTGAGCTAGTGGGACTCTCTGTATAGTGTACTAATTGTAGAACAGAAAAGTACTACACCACCCACCAAATTTAGTTAACTGCCATCATGCCTTAAATTTCCTCTTAATTCCTTTTGGTTAGCAATGGCTTTCTCAAAGTGTGCTCATAACCCAAAGATAGTAAGTATTTTGGAGAAAGCATTCATGGTCAGGACTGGGAAACAATGGGTTAAACAATGGTAATATTTTCTTTACTGCAGGTCTTCTCACAACCTTTTAATTTGGCTTGTTCAAGTGGAATTCATTGGCCGGTAAGGGGATTTGGTTATGCACTGCAGAATGCAATGAGACAAGCCCCTCTTCTCCAGTGGTATTTGGAGGTTATTATGTTTTGAACATATTTTGGGAGATTTTGACTCAGGGTATATTCTGCTAATAGGCAAATATGTTACATGCCAGATGTATACCAATGACTTACAATAAATGTAGCAAATAAAGTTTTAGTTACATTTCATTATTTATATTTTCTTTAAATTCAATGTGGTAATGATGCCATAGTTTGTCCAATCTCAGCAGGGAATGCATAACTGCATGAGCATCACGGTGGTTACTCTAATGATTAGGGGAGTTCTCATGGTTCTCAATTTTTTTTATACTTTTAAAAATGGCAAATTAGCATTTGGATTATAATTTTTTTAAGAGAGAGAAAGCGTGTGCATGCAGGGCTCAATCTTGTAACTCTAAGATCATGACCTGAGCCAAAATCAAGAGTCAGACACTCAACCGACTGAGCCACCCAGGGGGTCCTGGATTATAATTATGTACTATAAACTGTAAAAGCAGTGTCTTTCAGAGTGGGGATAAGGAACAGTATTAAGTTGTGAAGACAATGGAGTGGGCTGTAGTGTTTATTACAGACAATATAATAGAAAACAGCAGAGCACATCACATCATCACATGTAGAAAAGGTTAAGTATTGTTTGGGAAACTTCTGTTTCAATTACTCTATCAGTGGTTTTTATTTTACTATTATTATTATTATTTTATTTTCTTAATTATTATTTGTGTCCATTATGTACTAATGCATTGCATTATTTATACCATAGTATCTGTTTCTTGAAGTGTAGAAGAAAAACATAATCCATACTTTATGTTTAAAATCATTGCATGTGGGGTGCCTGGGTGGCTCAGTGGGTTAAAGTCTCTGCCTTCGGCTCAGGTCATGATCTCAGGGTCCTGGGATCAAGCCCCATATCGGGTTCTCTGCTCAGCGGGGAGCCTGCTTTCCCCCCTCTCTCTCTGCCTGCCTCTCTGCCTACTTGTGATCTCTGTCAAATAAATAAATAAAAATATTTTAAAAAATAAAATAAAATCATCGCATGCAGGGGCACCTAGGTTGCTCAGCGGGTGAGGCATCTACCCTTCAGCTCAGATCCTGATCTCAAGTCCTGGGATCGAGCCCCATGTTGGGCTCCCTGCTCAGCAAGGACTCTGCTTCTCTCTCTCCCTCTCCCCCTCCCCCTGCTCATGCTTTCTTTCTCTCTCAAATAAATCAATAAAATCATTTAAAAAAATAAAATCATTGCATGCACAATCACATCTGCTAATTATTTACTTATTTACTGGATTTAAAATGTTTTCTATTATTCTGAAATCTTTGAGAGAAATCAAGTAGATGGCTAAAGTTGAATTTAAACCTAATCAGGACATTTGCAGGTTTTTTTTTTTTTTCGAAGATTTTTATTTATTTATTTGACAGAGAGAGATCACAAGTAGGCAGAGAGGCAGGCAGAGAAAGGGAAAGGGAAGCAGGCTCCCTGCTGAGCAGAGAGCCCGATACAGGACTTGATCCCCAGACCCTGGGATCATGACCTGAGCTGAAGGCAGAGGCTTAACCCACTGAGCCACCCAGGTGCCCCCTAATCAGGACATTTGAATGGGCTGAAAACATATTATCTTTTTTCCCATTTAAAATAATGCAATGTAGACTCTGAAATTTGGGCATCTGAAAATGTACTACTCAATATATTATCAGGAATGGATTAGATACAGATAATGAGAAAAAACTATAGTTGGTAAATTTTGATTTCTCATTTAAGACAGTAGTAATTTACATAGTTTTTCTTCTTTTAGTAATTTTTTTTATTTTAATGGAGCTACTTGGCTATCATTTTCTTGATATGTTATTTTCCCCTTAAAGTAGTAATTAGAAAATGTAGAATAACAACTTCTGCTTTTGGAATTTGCTTCAGAAAAATCAACTCTCCTTGATTTTATAAAAAAAGCTCTATAACCCTGAAGGAATATCTTCTATAATTTGTTTGCAGTATTATCTGGTGCAGCAAAATTTATGAGCTCTAAAATGGAGAGCTTCCTGCCCTTATTATATTCTAAAGCTTCTGACATAGAATAAATTATCTGGTGTTCAAAAAGGGATAGATGGTAAAAACAAAACAAAAAGTAGGGTGCCTGGGTGGCTCAGTTGGTTAAGCATCTGCCTTTGGCTCAGGTCATGATCCCAGGTTCCTGGGATTGAGCCCCTAATCAGGCTCCGCACTCAGCCACCACCCAAACTCACTTGTGCACATGTGCTCTCTCTCTCAAATCAATAAAATCTAAAGCAAAAACAAAAAAATGAGATAGACAGTAATAAAATGCTTACATCTTTCTGTACTCAAAAATATTCTTACCATTTGACTTCTCTAACAGCATATAATAATGGCAATAATAACAGATACCAAGTATCAGATACTTTCCAATGGGAGTTGCATACAATTAATCATTTATAATTTAATCAATGTGATATCATTACATTATTTTACACAAATAAACTGAGGCACAGAGAAGTTAAGTAACTTCTCCAATTGCACAGAAAATGGTGAAATAGAAATGGTGCTCAATAAAGGGTATACTTCAGCATTACATTCCAAGATGTAGAGATTCTTAAAAATGTTTAATGGGTTCCAGAAGTTACTTCTGCATTCATTAATATAAGCTTTCTAAAAATTAACAGATGTTGAGCACAAGCAGAAGATGTCCTAAATTCATTATGAACATAACATGGGTCTCTGACATTCCAGAGTTGTTGAAGACATGGAAGCCTCTCTTTTCTTTTCTTTTTTCTTTTCTTTTCTTTTCTTTTCTTTCTTTCTTTTTTTGGAACCCTTTCTTATATTAAATCATATTCAAGGCTTTTTCAATTATGAAGCCTCATATGTTGAGTAAGTTGTGAATGACGTCTAAAGTCTTTACCACATTGAACACACACATAAGGTTTCTCACCAGTATGGATCCTTTGATGTAGAATAAGTTCTGAGCCACGACTAAAGGCCTTCCCACATTCCTTACATCCATAGGGTTTCTCACCGGAATGAGTTCTTAGATGTTCAGTAAGATGTGAGCCACGAATAAAGGCCTTCCCACATTGCTTACATTCATAGGGTTTTTCACCTCTATGAATTCTCTGGTGTTCACTAAGTTGTGAGCCATAAATAAAAGCCTTGTCACATTCCTTACATTTGTAGGGTTTCTCACCTGTATGAATTCTCTGGTGATATGTAAGTTGTGTGGCACGAAAAAAGGTCTTCCCACATTCCTTACATTCATAATGCTTCTCACCATGAATTTTTTCATGTTGAGTAAGATATGCACCACGAATAAAAGCCTTTCCACACTCCTTACATTCAAAGGGTTTCTCACCTGTATGAATTCTCTGATGTTCACTAAGTTGTTTGCCACAAATAAAGGCCTTCTCACATTCTTTACATTTGTAGGGTTTTTCACCTGTATGAATTCTCTGATGTTGAGTAAGATTAGAATTAGAAATAAAGGCTTTCCCACATTCTTTGCATTTATAGGGTCTCTCACCTGTATGAACTCTCAGGTGATAAGTTAGTTGTGAGCCACGAAAAAAGGCCTTCCCACATTCCTTACATTCATAGGGTTTCTCACCAGTATGGATTCTCTGATGTTCATTAAGTTGAGAGGCACATAAAAAGGCCTTCCCACATTCTTTACATCTGTAAGGCTTTTCACCAGTATGAACTCTTTGATGATAAGTAAGGTGTGAACCAAGAATAAAGGCCTTTCCACATTCCTTACACTCATAGGGTTTCTCACCACTATGAATTCTCTGATGGTACGTAAGCTGGGAGCCAAGAATAAAGGTCTTCCCACATTCCTTACATTCATAGGGTTTTTCACCACTATGAATTCTCTGATGGAGAGTATACTGTGAACAATAACTAAAGGCTTTCCCACATTTCTTACATTCATATGGTTTCTCTCCTGTATGAACTCTCTGATGTTCAGTGAGCTGTGAACCACGAATAAAAGCCTTCCCACATGCATTACACTGGTAAGGTTTTTCATTAGTATGAATTTTCTGATGTTGAATCAGATCAGAACTACGACCAAAAGCCTTCCCACATTCCATACACTCATAAGGCTTTTCACTATTCTGAATCCTCTGATGTTGAATATAGGTTGGCTTTTTGCTGAAGGTCTTCCTACGTTTCTTAACTTTGGAGTGTTTTTCTTTATTATGACTCTTCTCATGTTGAGTAAGGCACAGCAAGTAGTTGAAAGCTTGTTCACATTCCTTACATTTGTACAATTTTTCCTTGGTAGGATTTATCTGAAGAGTAGGTGACATAGAATGGCTCTGAGTGGCTTTTTCACCATAGGTAATTTTCATGTGCATGTAAAGTCTTTCCTGACTTTTCTGTTGACCTTCAAACATTCCTTTGCCCTCCATTGTATCTCTAAGACCATTGTAATCAAGGTTATGGCTGATAGGTTTCCTCATATTTTCCCATTGCAGTGATTCCATTTCATAAGCTCCCTTTTCTGAAAATGACTTTTTGGTCTCACAATTGGATTCCAAGTCTAGAAGATAACAAGAAAGCAAATTCCTGCTGCTTCTGTTTACAAGGAGAAATGAAACTTCTAAAGTAAAAATGGTAGATAAAGTAAAAGTTCTTATAAGAACACAATGGCTGAAACAGTGCTGAAAGATTTTGTGCAATTAAAATAAAAGGTACAAGGAGGAAACATAGAATAAGGGGAGTTTATAGGGAAGAAAGTAATTGTAGAAACATGAGTGTGGGGTGCTTAAACTTCGGAATAGATTAGAATCCAACCAAGGAAGCTTATAAAATAACTGCAAAAACCATCCCCTGGAAACATTCGATCAAATGTCTGGGTAGATATCCAATCTAGCAACAAGTCCTATTACCTCTCCTATTAAAGTTTATCAAGTATCTGACCACATCCACTACTATCACCCAAGGCCAAGCCACCTGTCTCTCACTGTGATAGCTTCTTAACTGGTCTCTGTTTTTTGAACTTGGCCCCTACCTTCACACAGAAGCCAGAAGAATTCTTTGAAAATGTAATTCATATCATATTACTCCCCTGCAAAAATCTTCTAAGAGTTTACATCTCAGAATAATACCCAAAGTCCTTACTTATTATGGCCCACAAGACCTTACTCTACAAGAGCTTGCCCTTCTCTGATGTTGTCTCTTACCACTCCTAATTATTCATTCTGTTCTCAGCACAATGGCTTCCTTGCTGTTCAAAAATGCCAAGCATATGCCTCTGTGTTTACCTTTTGGAATGCTCTTTCCCCAGGTATCTGCTCTCTCACTTCAGTTTTCTGCTCAAATGTCACATTATCAAAACACCTAATATAGAATTGCACCTATATTACATTTATCACTAACGGACACATTATTTTTAAAGTTGGTGCCTTGTCTGTCTCCCCCATGCTTAGTCAAAGCAATGACTTTGCTTCATTCTCTGCTTTATTTTTCGTGCCTAGAACCATTACTTGCACATTATTGACACTCAATATTTATCGACAACCTGAAAAATGCAAATTTTCCTTCATTTATCAATCTCCCCAGATGCTTCTGGTCTAGGAAAAAATTTTGAAAATACAGCTTAAAACTTTTCAGTGGTTTACACCTTGTACTTCAAATAAAATCCAAATTCCTGTTCACAGCCCAAAAGCCCCTGCATGATCCATTCCTTGATTACCTTTCTGACCTCATTTTGAACCATTACTATTTTCAGAAACAATGCTCTTACTGGCTTTATTTAAGTTCCTGGAACATATCAAATTCTTTCCCATTTCAGATTCTCACATGCTGCTCCATCTTCCAGAAATGCTCTCTGCATGGCCAATACCTTTTTGTCAGAAATGTCCTAACTTAAATGGCAGCTGCTCAGGAAGACTATCCCGGAGAACACTACCTGGTCCGTGCTTTATCTTAATCTCTACACATCTACCTTATTCCTCACTCTTGTGTCCATTTTGCCAATTCTAGAATTGTATTTCATTTGTTTATGTTGATCTTCCTGCTCCTCAAGCTTTATAAGTGTAGAGAAAAATATACCTGTTTATAGCTATTCACCAGAACACAAAAAGCATTCATAGTATTTTCTTTCTCTCTTTATACATTTTTTTAGGTCTTCCTTCCCAGTACATTCCACTCAAGGTCAAATGTTCTCGTATCTCCCAGAAATCATTTCCACAATATTCTAAAAATACTGACAAGTTTACACAGTAAAGAAAATTTTAAGTCATTCTGAACAAAGATGAGTAGGTATAACTTTTAAATGTAGAACACTATCCAATAGGACTGGAGCGTGAGGCACAGTCTCTGACGACACTGCGCATAGGCTGTAAAATGTAACAGAGGATGATACTAAGAGAGAAAAATCAACATAAACCAGCAAAATCAAGTTTAAACAGTCTTTAGAAGTGAATCAGAGGGGCGCCTGGGTGACACAGTTACTTAAACATCTGACTCTTGATTTCGGCTCAGGTCATGATCTCAGGGTTGTGGGATTGAGCCTCACATCGGGCTCTGCTGGGCATGGACCCTGCTTAAGATTCTCTCTCCCTCTTCCTCTGCCCCTCCCCACTCTAAAATCCTTTTTAAAAAGAAATGAGTCAGAAATCCAAGGAAAGCATGCTTTTGTTAAAAAGCAGAAAGAAATTACAAACAAAAACAGAAAACCTCACGCAGCTCAGTTTAACATCAACTCATGTCAGCAAAATGTACTGGGATGAGAGTATCTGGGTTTTACTATATTTTTGAAAGAGAAGCACAATATGGCTTACAAAAACCACATACCACCAGGAAAGAACCCAACTGGAATATGGTGATTAATGGAACAGTGTAAGGGATCAAACAAATCCAGTTTAGAACCAAGTGCTCTCCAAGTTATAATAACATGATTAAACGGTTCCTTTTGTTGTATTAAATAAATGGAAGAAACAAGAAAAGTGCATAAGTGATGACAAAATGGAGTCTGAAAAGCAGGATTTTGGGAGACCTCTTTCATTCTTGCCCCCCTCAACTCCTGCTGAACTGATCTACTAAATTGCCCTTGAATCTGTTTGCTTATCCCCAGTGCCACTACCAGCACTCTGAGGAAGGCTAGGGCACCTCCTCTTTGAAGCAGAACAATAACCCACTCCATCATGTCCTGAGACCCTTTCTTCTAATCTCCATCTGGCAGTCAAGAGTGATGTAAATTAAGCATGTAAATTGCATTGTTTCACTGTCCTGCTCAAGATTCTTCATTAGCTCACAAATGCTTTGGGGACAAAATTCAAAGATAAGAAATACATGTTATATTATGATCCAATACACAAACATAAAACAATGAAATTACACAATACACAAACATAAAACATGAAATTATCTTTGCTACATGGAATGCATTCTGATATTTTTTTAAATGTTCTCTTCTGTGTTATTTTCTTTAAGAAACAAAACAAAACCAAAAAATAAAAATAAATGCTGCTCATAACCCACCAAGTCGTTTTTTTAAAGATTTGATTATGTATTTGAGAGAGAGAGAGAGAACGCGTGCAAATGGGAGGAGGGGCAGAGGAAGAGAATCCTCAAGTAGACTCCCCAGTGATGTGGCTCCATCCCAGGACCTCAAGATCATGACCAGAGCCAAAATCAAGAGTTAGATGCACCAACTGAGCCACCCGAGCACCTCCACCGAGTCATTTTTAGAACCCCTAGAAGGTTCTTTCTGGCCTAGACCCTGTCAGACTCTCCAAACTCACACCTGGCACCTGTCCTGCACTAGGCTCCAACTACAAGGGCCTTCTCTGAATACCTCATATTACACATCCTCCTATGGCCTTCAGGACACTGTTGCCTCTGCCAAGAATGCTCTTCCCTCTACCCTCAGCCTCCCCACCTGCTTTACATCCTTTCAGGGCTCCCCTGAAACTTCACGTCCCTTTGCTATTCCTGAAAAGCTGTCCCCAGTCACAGACTCCAGCAATGCTACACCTGTATTTCTCTCTAATATCAAATAGCCACTCCACCTGCTACAGCTTACAAGAGAGGCCCAGAGCTTTGGATGTTGGTAAGACCTCCACACCCTGCTATTAAGGCTGCCTTCTCCCGGGAAGGCTTGACTTCCATCAGCTCTTCGTCCAACAATGTCACTACCCTTAGCCTATAATAGGAAGAAGTATTAACCTTTCCCAGAGAAACTCTCCAGGACCAACCCTGTAATGCTTGACATCTCTGGGTATTCCAATACTCCTGGAAAGCCCTGGTTTCCTGCATCCTTGTTCATCACTAGAACTCTTATCTCATTCTGGGTCTAGACATCTTTTCCTGTGACGCCATATTCTCTCACACTCTAACCAGTAGACCTCTGGGAACTCACAGTATACTTGCTGCAAATACTCTGCAACCTCAGCCTCCCTCCCTTCTGTGTGTTCTCTTCACTTCTTGCTCGGATTGCAACCTTTAGCACACTGCTTCCTCTGAAGCACTGTTTTCCTCCGCCTCACTCCACTGACCTTCCCTTAGAGCACACATAACAGACCTTGCTACTTACAATTATGGCAAGACCTCCAAAATTTCAATTTTGAGTAACAATCCTTTCTGATTGCTACCACCCATATTTCCAGATCACTTACTCTTGTACCATCTTTCCAATATTCATCTCCATCTTAAAGACTCTTCCTTGAAATTAAAAGAGAACAACCTCTCCTTTGATTCTGTGGTTCACCTTGTAGCTCTTTTTCATTTACTGTACTCCTTCCTGGTAAAACTTCTCAAAAGAAATGTCTGTATTTCCTGTCAATACTTTTCCTCCCCTTTCTCTCCCACCCTCCTAATTAACATCTTTGCCGTATTTCCTTCCAGGCTCTTTCCCTTGCACTTTTATGCAGTTGAAATACTACTACATATACAAACTCGAATCACACTTCACACTTCTTTGTCCTAATTATCATAGCACTATTATTACAAACTTCTAATACGGGGTGCCTGAGTGGCTCAGTGGGTTAAGCCTCTGCCTTCAGCGCAGGTCATGATCTCAGGGTTCTGGGATCGAGCCAATGCATTTGGGTTCTCTGCTCAGCAGGGAGCCTGCCTCCCCTGCCTCTCTCTGACTGCCTCTCTGCCTACTTGTGATCTCTCTCTCTCTCTGTCAAATAAATAAAACCTTTAAAAAAAAAGTCTTTAAAAAATATTGATAAAAACTTCTAATACATTTTAAAACTCTATTTATACTTTTGAGAATTTCTCAAATGGGCCCTCAACACTGCCTGGTGAGATAAGTCACTGCCCCACAGTAGTTTTTATTGTTGGCTTATTTCTTCCCTGTTCTCTTTTTAATCCTCTACAATCAAGTTGTTATTCCTCTCATTTCCAAACCTACTCTGTCTGGGTCACCAGTACCCTTTGTCTTGCCAAATCCAGTAGCCAGGTCTCATCCTTCATCTTCCTTGATCTCATAGCAGCATCTGTCACTTGTGTTTGTCATCCGTCTTTGTGTTTGTCATTGGCTTCCAGCCCTCTGCATTCCTGATTGCATCCTAGATCATAGGTTACTTATGTTACTCCTGAATTTCCTTTGCTAGATCATTTTCCTTTTCCCACCTAAATGCTGGAATGCCCCATGGTTTAGTCCCTGGACTTCACCTTGACTTCCTTTTAGATCACTTCTCTCCATAATCTCATCTAACCCCATTATCCAGAGATTAACCCATATTTATCCCTCAGTCCTATCATCCTGTAGGCTTTTAAATGCTTATCTAACTTCTCTATTAAGGACATATACTGGCCATCTCAAATGCATTACTCTTTTTTTTTTAAGATTTTATTTATTTATGTGAGAGAAAGACAGAGTGAGAGAGAGCATGAGAGGAGAGAAGGTCAGAGGGAGAAGCAGACTCCCCCTGGAGCTGGGAGCCCAATGCAGGACTCGATCCTGACACTCCGGGATCATGACCTGACCTGAAGGCCTAACCAACTGAGCCACCCAGGCGCCCCTCAAATGCATTACTCTTGACTTCCTTCTATAGGCTTCCAAACTCTGATGGCTTTTTATTTCCAATCCTTCAGCAAATCCTACTAATTGTACCATCAAATATAACCAGAATATAACCCATTCTCATCACCTTCACATATTAAACCCCATTCCAAGCCACTGTTATCTCTAATGTGGAATTCTGAACTAGCCCTCTAACTGTCTTCCTGCTTTCATTCTTACCCTCATTCTACACAAGCACCCAGAGTGATCTTTAAACAAAGATCCCTTACTCATCTGCACAAAACCCTCCAACAGCTTCTTATCATGCTTAGAATAAAATCTCGTTCCTTGCAATGGCCTCTGGCCTCATGTGATCTGTTTTCTGTCTATTTCTCTGAATTCATCATTAATTTCCACTTTCACTCTCCTTACTCTAACCATACTGACCTTCTTGCTGATCCTCAGATAAGTGAAGTACAGCATCTCCTCAGGACCTCTGCACTTCTGCACCATCTGCCTCAACACACACTTTTTTTTTTTTTTTTGGCATGGCTAATTTCATTCAGGCCTCAGTTCAAAATTACCTCCTCTGGGAAATCGTCCCTGGTAATCCTAATCTAAGAACACAGCAAGCTCTCCACAAACATTTGCTGTCTGGAAATACAAACCCAATTAAAAAAATAAGTAAGAGAATTATCTCTGGAAGAGACCAAAAGTAGCCTCCTCATTAAAACTAAAAGGGAAAGGGGCGCCTGGGTGTCTCAGTGGATTAAGCCGCTGCCTTCAGCTTGGGTCATGATTTCAGGGTCCTGGGATCAAGCCCCACGTCGGGCTCTCTGCTCAACAAGGAACCTGCTTCCCCCTCTCTCTCTGCCTGACTCTCTGCCACTTGTGATCTCTCTCTCTGTCAAATAAATAAATAAAATCTTAAAAAAAAAAAAAAAACCTAAAGGGGGAAAAAAATTAAAGAGGAATATGAGAGAGGAAGAGTGGTAAATGTGAGTTGGAAAGAAAGTTCCTTTGGGAACTCATACTGATATCACTTTCCCGCTGAGACCTTAGACTTCTTTCCACAGGCCTTTGAAGAGAGCTTTGCACAAACATCTCGAAGCGCGGCCACCTCACAGACCAGCTGTCTTATTGTCAGCAAGAGCTGCTCCTATGTGACTAACTCTTATCCACCTGAGCTCCTTCTTCTTATCATGGCTCTCATCACCATCCAGGGGTCCTTCCCTTGCTCTAATAAGGAAAACACATCTGGTTTAGGGATCGAACATCCAGCTTAAAAGAAAAGAAATGTGATATGGTCATGGTATAGGAGTCCCAGATCCAAATCCAGGCCATTGGTCATCAAAGAGAGACACTGAAGGAAGTGACAGAGGACAATGTGAAGATCTGAAGGATGAAAAACAAGAAGGCACACAGTGGAGCTGTCGACTTCTGTTGGTTAGGATGCAAGGGGAAGTTATTCAAAGAACAAATGTGTCTTAAAGCGATCAGCAGAAGGGAGGAGGAGAAGAGACAAAAGCAGGAATGTGTCTTGTTTTGCAGAACCCACAGTTCCAGTTCCAGCCAAGGAGACACCTAAGTAGGTGTTTCACCTGAGAGTCCCTTGCTAAGTGTGTCCAGCCAGATAGCCCCTCGCGTAAGTCAGTTTGAGCTGGAAGGGAGCTAAGGACCTGCACAGAAGCCTCAGCTGAGCTGACCTGAAGTTATCTTTAGCCCGCTGTAATACTAAGATGTACTTTATGCTGGCTAATTGAATTTAAATTAAAAAAAATACAAAGACATCCTCCTGTGAGTGGAATTTTCTGCCATGTTTTGAACATACAATACACACACTGGCATGTTGAAATGCCAGGCATGTCCAACTGAACCAGAAGGGCACATATGAGCCCCGTCCCGGCGCCCTGCCACACTGCTTAAGAACTTCCTCTACTAACCCCACAGGGAGACAGTGCTTTCAGAGCGATCTCCCGGCGTCCTTACTTGTAACAAATAATAAAAAGGTCTTTGCTTTCAACATTTCCTTTGGGTTGTGCTTGATCTGGTGCAGGCCACGCTGTGAACTACTTGACTTTGATTACACTTCTACCTCCAAAAAACTCAAACCTTTCCTTAGGGAATAAAAATCAGAAAACCATAATGACACAGGCAGAAAATATGGGAGTCAAGTTCTGAGATGATCTTACCCAGCGAGATCAGGTTGCTGTAGTTCTCCAACATCACATCCCTGTACAAGTCCCTCTGAGTGGAGTTAAGGCATTCCCACTCCTCCTGAGAGAAGTTGATGGCCACATCCCTGAAAGTCACCAACCACTGAAACAACAAATCCACGTGTTATTGGTAAAAATGTGACAATGACTTTGAGGTAAAGTGAGGAAAAAAAGAGCAGGCCATGAAGGAAGGGGATGACACAGTAAATGGACCATGGCTGAACACCTTGTAACATTAAAGGAAATTAAGTCCCTGAACTATAGTGTCAATAGGATCCTTGATCACTCCTATTGCACAGAGGAAGACAAAACTTCCTATGTATGATAGGATAATTCTATTAACCAGAAAAGTCCAGGAATACAAAAGGCCAGATGAATGCAGTTCTCTCATTAAATGAAATAGTATATGCAGTAACACAGCATATTAAGCTTTCAAATTCCAAAAAATAGTAAATTCTCAATAAATATGAGTTCTTGGGGCACTTGGGTGGCTCAGTGGGTTAAAGCCTCTGCCTTCGGCTCAGGTCATGATCTCAGGGTCCTGGAATAGAGCCCCACATTGGGCTCTCTGCTCAGCGGGGAGCCTGTTTCCTTCTCTCTCTGCCTACCTCTCTGGCTACTTGTGATCTCTCTCTCTTTGTGTCAAATAAATAAAATCTTAAAAAAAAAAAAAAGAAATCTGTAGGCTAAAACATTGAACTTGGGGGACTGGGGAGTACCTGGGTGGCTCGGTCAGTTAAGCATCTGATCTTTGGCTCAGGTCATGATCCCAGGGTCCTGGGATCGAGCCCTGCATGGGGTGCCCCACTGGGCAAGGAGTCTGCTTGGGATTCTCTCTCTCCCTCTCCTTCTGCCCCTCCTCCCACTCACACACACATTCTCTCTCTCCAAATTTTTTTTAAATCTTAAAAAAAAAAAAAATTTTTTTTGAAGATTCAAATTCTTGAAGTCCCAACATTATGTCACTGAATATAACTGACATTTGCATTTTATGGATGAAATGATCTGCTTATTTGGGAATATTTCAATTAAATTCTCTAATGTCTTTGAGCCCTAAGAATCTACAATTTTCAAGAGAGTAGGCATCTGGCAGATTTTATTTCTACTTCCTTTTGTGCAAGCTGATGGATGCCAATCTAGGTGTAATAGGCATCATGGACACATTCTGGCCAACTCCAAGGTAAACCTGACTGCTGATCATCCTCTCATTGGTTCCTGGGCAAGAGGGTTGTGGTATATAGAATAACAGCTCCCACCCCCCAACAAAGATGTCCTCATCTGAATCCCTGGAACCTTTGAGTACGTAACCTTATATGACAAATGTAGATGTGATTAAGGATCATTAGATGGGTAGATTATCCTGGATTATCTGGTTGGGCCCAATGTAATCATAAGGGTATTTTAAGTGATAGAGGCAAGCAGAAGAGTCAGAGAAGGAGATATGATAATGAAAGCAGAAGTCAGAATGATGACTGCTGGCTCTGAAAATGGAAGGAAGCCATGAGCCAAGGAATGTGGGCAGCCTACAGCACCTGGAAAAATGCAAGGAAATAGATTCTCCTCTAGAACCTCCAGAAGAACACAGACCTACCAACATCTTGATTTTAGCCTATAAAGCCAATTTCAGACTTTGACCTCCAAAACTATAGATAATAAACTTGGGTTGTTTCAAGTCACTAAGTTTGTGAAATTTTGTGACAACATCAACAGGAAACTATACAAGAGGCAAGATCTCTTCCTTCTCAGACTCAATCTTAAAAGCCTCACAGAAAATGTCATCATACACTGAGACCTGGAACATCCAGCAGAAATGCTGTCACTTCCAAGTGGGAAACCTAGGTTTGTAGAGATCAGTGTTATGGGTCCCATATAACTACCTCACCAAACCGTTATACTAATATTGCTCTTAAGGGGAGACATTTCTGCTTCCTTAGGGTTCCTGACAGAAGACTTTGCATGTAAAAAATGTAGAATGAGCTGGGGGGGTGAAAAAAAACAACACCTAAACACTGGTGAGGGGGAAAGCATTTAGAGAAGAATGGATCTCTTTGCTAGGATCAGTCAATGAAATGGGAAAAATTTGGGAGCAGTTCCCTTAGGGAACTAAGGAAGGCAGAACATTTTGAGATAAAGAAATCTGGTATTCACATCACACAACAAATGACTGCACTTGAAGGAGGAAAAATGAAATAGCAACTCACATGGGGCATGTTTTTTAGAACTGTCAGGACTGATCGGTTTTCTGGCTTCTTCTTCTGGAGATGTGTGGAGTCCGGAGAAGGCAGGGCTGGAGAGGGAAAAAGAAGCCATGAGGTCAGGCTTGCCTCAGAGCCTACAAAATAAGCACCTTGGGACTACCTTTATTTCACCTCTTTGAGGGAGTTTGGAAAAATCTTAGCCTTCCTTCAAATCCAATGGAATACAGCTGTGGCAGAAGGAATTCAGGCCAGACTTTTCCTTAATCCCCATGATGCTGAACAGGACTTCAGAGGGTGCTAGTTTTCTAGGGTATCTCACATCCTAATATAGGGGCATACCTAGGAAGCCCTGGGGAGCACAGCTGCCCCAGGTATCTTCCCCCCACCCCCACACACATACATACAAGGATGAAGTGAGATGCTTTGCTCCCACAGCTTAAGGGCTCAATCCCACAAAGCTGTGCCAAACTCCAGAAGCCAAACTGAAATCCCTAGCCACCAGTACTTCTGACCAACCAGCTATAAACTGGGGGCTCCCACAATCTCCTCCTAAGTTTTATACTTTGCTAGAATAGCTCACATACTCAGGAATGTATTCTACTTACATTTATGAATTTATTATAAAGGATACAACTCTGGAACAGCCAAATGGAAAAGATGCAGAGGACAAGGTATTGGCAGGCAGAATGCTTGGAGCTTTCCATGCCCTCTCTGGGAATGCCACCCTCACAACAGCTCAGTGTGTCACCAATCCAGAAGCTCATCAAATATCCTAGTGCAAGAGTTTTTATGGCTTGTAACCTCCAGTGCCAACCACCCCTTTCCTGGAGGTCAGTGGATGGGTTGGAAAGTTCCAATCCTCTAATTACTTAGTCTTTCTGGTGAACCCAACCCCATTCTGAGATGATGTAGGGGCCCACCCCTAGCCACTTCATTAGGATAAATTCAGGGCTTTTTATGAAAAATGAAAGATACTCCTATCAGAAAACTCCAAGGGTGTTAGGAGTTCTCTGCCAAGAACTAGGGATAAAAACCAAATATATGGGGCACCTGAGTGGCTCAGTGGGTTAAGCCTCTGCCTTTGGCTCAGGTCATGATCTCAGGGTCCTGGGATAGAGCCCGCATCGGGCTCTCTGCTCAGCAGGGAGCCTGCTTCCCCCTCTCTTTCTACCTGCCTCTCTGCCTATTTGTGATCTCTGTCTCTGTGTCAAATAAATAAATAAAATGTTTTTTAAAAACCCCAAACATATTATTATATCACAAATACTACTGCAAAATTTGACATACCAGCAAACAAAAACCCAACAGCACATTTAAAAAACTATCATAATTAAGTGGGACTTTCTCTGTAATAAAAAAATGGTTTGATATTATAATGTTCCCTAATATAATCCATGATATTAATCATTCTATGGAAGAAAATCATACTATCTTCATAAATGCCCAAAACAATTTCCCAAAATTCATGATCCATTCCTGATAAGAACACAGTAAGAAGTGGGAATTGATGACTATTTTAATGATAGCTGGAAAAACTGACATGAATGAAGGCTTTTTTTTTTTTTTTTTTTTCCGAATGAAGCCTTTTAAAATGAAGCCAGATGGACCACCCGAGAGAAACTGTCTTATGTCTCTCCTTTTGAACTGGGCCAAAACCTACAGACTGAGCAAAACAGCAATTGCTTCAGGCAACTGCTTGAAATGTCAGCAGTAAAACAGATTCTGATCATAAGACTGATGGTTATGGACTTTCTGAAGAAATAATCAGTAGTCAATCAGTGTACTACCAAGGGTAGTGCCTAGCTCCCCAAGGCTAGAGTAGCTTAGCCTTTTCTTTTTTTCTCTTAACTAATGTAGGAAAAAAAATCCTTGCTTTCACTCTCCAAGTGGGACATTATTTGGTTTCTGCCTGAGTCTGCGCTCCCTGAACTGAAATTTTTTTATCCTAATAAATACTTGTTTGCCTCTCACTGAAACACACTATTTCCAGGTTAAGAGTAGAAACAAGGCAAGAATACCCACTATTCTCACTGTCATTTATCATTGTATTAGCTATATTAGCCAATATAAAGAGGCAAGTCCTCAAGACAACAAGAATAGAAAATAAGCAAAACTCCCTCTATGAGATATGACAGCATGCCTAAAATCCCAGGAGTGCAATAAAAGAAAAAGCGACAACAAATAAAAAAGAGAACTTAGTAAATTAGCAGGATATAAAATTAGCATGAAAAGAAATGACCTTTATATAAAAAACAATAATCACACAGAAAATATAATAAACAAAAGCCACAAAAAAGGATGAAATACCTAGGCCCAAGCTTGATAAGAAATGCATAAAACGTGCAAGAAGAAAAACTTGAGGAGCGCCTGGGTGGCTCTGTGGGTTAAGCCTCTACCTTCGGCTCAGGTCATGATCTCAGAGTCCTGAGATTGAGCCCCGCGTCAGGCTCCCTGCTCAGTGGGGAGCCTGCTTCCCCCTCTCTCACTGCCTGCCTCTCTGCCTACTTGTGATCTCTCTCTCTCTGTCAAATAAATAAAATCTTTTAAAAAAAGAGAGAGAGAGAGATAAAAAAAGAGGGGCGCCTGGGTGGCTCAGTGGGTCAAGCCTGCCTTAGGCTCAGGTCATGATCTCAGGGTCCTTGGATGGAGATGTGCATTGGGCTCTCTGCTTGGCAGTGAGCCTGCTTCCCTCTCTCTCTCTCTCTCTTTCTCTGCCTACTTGTCATCTCTCTCTGTCAAATAAGTAAATAAAACCTTTTTTAAAAAACATTAAAAAAAAAGAAAGAAAGAAAAACTTGAACCACCCCTGAAAGACCTAAAAATAGATTTGAGCAAATGGTTTGAACAGCATTTCTCAACAACTTTTTCCATCATTGCCCCTCTGAAGAGCCATTTTAGACACTTTTTTTCCTGTCCCCCTCCACCATGAAATTTTAATAGGACAGGTATACTGTAAGATATGTACTTATATAAGTATATAATATAAACAATGTAACCAAATTTTTAACATATCATTCAAACCATTCTTTTCCAGAAAAAAAGTAAAACAATTGAAAAATTAATTTTTTTAAATTTTTAGTGAACGTAACTTTTACTAGATAGAAGAATCCTTCAGCTAGTTGCTTGATATTCATTCCCATATTGTCAACATTTTAACTTCTCAGTGCTTGACATAATTGATGGATTTCACAATGTTAAAATTTACCCAAGATCTATGATCCTGAAAAATAGTCGCGATGAGAAATACCCACTCAATCTTTGTGGATTAGGAAACAAATGAATCTCCTTTCCCCACATAATTTAGATATGACTGGAGGATGACCCCTCCCCCGTTTTCTAACCTAAAGGCCAGGCAGAGCCTCCAAATGGCTATTCTTTGTCTCATAAATGACTAGCTGAGCTGCTGGACGCCACTGACTAATCTGGACAAAATGCTTGATAACTTCACCCGACCAAACTTTGGTCAGATTTCTCTCCTTCTCTCAGGCCCTTGAACTTCACAGGCCTACCCTGTGTTCTGAGTCAGCACAGGATGCAAACAACCCTCTTAACAATGACTCAAACTGCTCTACAGCTGACTTGCAAAGAACACAATCTACACAACTGACCACCCACTCATCCCACACTGCCACATCCACTTCTTTCTGGCCTTGTTTATCTTCTTTATAAAAGAAAATTATTTTCTGCCTGACCTTTTAAATGCCTGCAGATCTTATGGGTGAAATGTTCTCCCAATTACAAGTCTTCCTCCCCTCACTGCAGTGATCCTTTGAATAAAGTCATTCCTTAATTAAGTCCAAATTTGTCTCTTATGAGACATGTTGAATAACTTTATAGATAATAAAACATTCTTTTTATTTAATCCTCAAATCCCAAGTCAAACAGAGAAGCATGATCAAAGGCAGCCAGTCGGCCCATGCAAGGCCTCCTCTTGTGATACAACTTCAAGATTGAGCCATCATTTGAAAGAAAGTTCTCCATTTCCAGACACCTATTTGCCACAGTTTGGAGCACTGATCTTTTTTGGTAGCATTTATCTTGCATACATATATATTCTATGACCTCAATGTCGGTGCTGTTCATATGATACCCAAGAAACACCAGTGAGAGAGTAAATAATGAAGAATAAGATTTTGTTGGCTAAACTGCATTTTGGAGAGCCACAAACGATTACTGTATCTAAGATTTCCTCACTCCATCCCCACCCAATACCAGTCTTTAACCCCTGGGAAGCAGTATCACCCTTATTGAGAACACATGGGCTAAAATGATTTATTATAAAGAGGTTAATTTTCTGAACATGGATGGGATATTTGATATATAACTTAAACTGTAAATTAAATATGCTCCAAATAAAAATACTAACAAGTATGGCAATAGACACATTCAATTTAAATTCATTAAGCAAGAAAATAAAAAAGCAAGAATAGCCAGAAAATGCCCAAAAAAGGAAGAGAACAAAGATTTTAAAGATACTAAAAAATCTCTATCACTAAAATACTGGCTACTGGCACCTGAATAGACATTCAGATTAATGGAATTGTAGAACCTTTGATCTCTAGGGAAAGGCAGATTATTTAATGTTATTGAAAAAAGTATAATTGGACCCACATTTTATTCCACATCCCAGGATTAACTCCAAATGTTTAAGAGATCTAAGTATTAAAAACTGAAATCATAAAAATACCAGTCTTAGTTCATTTGGGCTTCTACAACAAAATACCACAGACCAGGCAACTTAAAAACAACAGAAATTTATTTTCACAGCTCTGGAGGCTGGAAGTCCAAGATCAGGGAGTCAGCTCGGCCAAATGAGAGCCCTCTTCCTGGTCACAGACTTATTGTATCCTCACTGGGCTTCTTTTATAAAGGCATTTGTACCCTTTTATAAAGGCATTGTACCCTTCCCTACTAAGAAGGCATTAATCTCATTCATGAGGAATTTACTCTCATGATCTCATTATCTTCCAAAGGCTCCACCTCCAAACACTATCATTCTGGGCATTAGGATTTCAACATATGAGTTTTTTGGGAAGGGTCAAACATTCAGCGCACAGGCATGCTAAGGGAAAAAATGGTTGAGTTCCTTTTAGGTTGAGAGGTGAAAAGCCTTTCTATTTCTTACAGTCAAATGAATACATTTTACTATGTTTAAAAATTGCCTAGAGAAAAGAATACAAACACAAATAACAAATTGGGAGAAGATATCTGCAACCTAAAAAAAAAAAAAAAGAGTGACTCTTCCTAAGATCATAAGAGCTTCATTTTAAAAATCAAGAAAAAAATTAAAAATCATTATTAAAAAGGACAAAACAGGGACACCTGGGTGACTCAATCGGTTAAGCCTCTGCTTTCCACTCAGGTCATGATCCCAGGGTCCTGGGATCAACCCCTGCATCTGGCTCTCTGCTCAGTGGGAAGCCTGCTTCTCCCTCTTCCACAACCCCTGCTTGTGTTCCCTCTCCCGATGTGTCTCTCTCTGTCAAGTAAAGAAATAAAATCTTAAAAAAAAAAAAAACAAAAAAAAGGCAGGAGTCAGGTGGTACTCAAAATAAACAGACTCACTTACTTTTGGGACTCTTTAGGAGGTTGTAGGACACCAACTAGTTTCTCTAAAAACTAATACATAAAGGGAAAGAACCAAATAGATTTGTGTCTATGTGAACTAAATTTTAAGATAACCAAATAGCTGACAAAGAAAAGTTCTTATTTATAGAACCCCAACTAAGAAATCCAGAAGGAAGTGAGAGAATCTTTAAAAATCACTAAAAGGGGCGCCTGGGTGGCTCAGTGGGTTAAGCCTCTGCCTTGGGCTCGGGTCATGGTCTCAAGGTCCTGGGATCGAGCCCCGCATCGGGCTCTCTGCTCAGCAGGGAGCCTGCTTCCCCCTCTCTCTCTGCCTGCCTCTCTGCCTACTTGTGATCTCTGGCTGTCAAATAAATAAATAAAATCTTTAAAAAAAAAATCACTAAAAGTACGCAGACAGCCTCTGCTTTGCTGTCTTGCCCACCATCCCCTTGTGGTATATTCAATAAACTTCCATCTCCTTTATAAATAAATAAATAAACAAGCAAATAAACAAACAAATATCACTATATATAATCCTTAATGGAATAACAGATTTCACCATCAACCATAAATGGATGTTATAACCTTTAGATCAGTGTTTCTTAACCTTATTTTTCATTATTAGTTCCCAAAGAGCCTTTTTGACACCTTTTTTCCCTATCACCAACTATTAAATTTTAATACTACAAATATACTGTATTTATGTGTTTGTGTACTCTGTGGCTTCAAGGGCCACAAACCATTGTACCCTTCCCTACTAAGAACCAAATTTTAGCCCCTTGCGGCGGGGGTGGGGGTGGGGGCAATACCTTCTTCTATTAATAGGCGTAAAAGGAAGGGAGAACATTATGAAAGGATTAAGTGGACAGCACTTGAACACTGATCAATATAGCATCACCAGAAGTGGGACACCAGACTCTAAAAGCCGCAGGATGTGAATAGGAAGTACACAGCACCAACTATGAGTTATTTTTGCCCAAATATATGGCTTATGCAAAATATGATCTGAATTTGATGAAGCCCCTAGATCTAACTACTTGTTTACAGAAATATGGGGCAGTGGGGAACAAATTATATGACACCACAAGTTAGTAATTAGCCAAAAGCAAAACGTAGAATATTCTATATACAACCTAATTTTGTTGTTGTTGTTGTTGTTGTTGTTGTTTTACAAAACAGTGATACCAATTAAAATACAACAAAAGCAAAAAACGGAAGGGAAACTGTTGTAGATTAAAGAAATTTAAGAGGCTTGGCAGCGGAATGCACTGTGTAGACCTTATCTGGAGCATGATTTGAAGAAACCAATTGTAAAAACCTATCTTTGAAAGAAATGGAGAAACCTGGATATGAACTGTGTATGTGCTACTATGGAATTAACTGTTAGTTTTAAAAGTTGGGATAACATCACGGATATTATCTAAAAATGATATTAATTTTGGTTACATATGCATACACATGGATAAAATTATGTAATTCCTGAAATGCTACAGAAAAAAGGAGAAAGGATAAATATACGGGTATTTGTAAATGTTTTAAATTATAGCTGGGTGTTGAGCACATTGGGGTTCGTACTATTTTCTTCTATGCTCGAAAATTTTCATAATCAAATTAAAATAATTTTTTTAATTAAATTTTTAAAAGATTTTATTTATTTGACAGAGATCACAAGTAGGCAGAGAGGCAGGCAGAGAGAGGAGGAAGCAGGCATCCTGCTGAGCAGAGAAGCCCGATGCGGGGCTTGATCCCACAACCCTGGAATCATGACCTGGGCCGAAGGCAGAGGCTTTAACCCACTGAGCCACCCAGGCGCCCCAATTTTTTAATTATATTTTTAAATTAAAATAAAAATCTTCAGATGTCCTCCAGAGGGTCTAGTTCTCTCTCATCAAAAATCAGGCCAGAAAGGGCTGATCTGTCATTGGGTGGAAAGGAGAGGAGTAGTGTGGTTGGAGAATGGAGTTAGCTTTGTGAGCTCATCCCTGCAGCGTCATCATTTATGGGGATAGCTTAGCCTAATGACCAGTCACTGAAAGGCTGGTTCCTCCTTAGGATGTTTGTTGATGGAGGTAGCAATATCCTGAAAAGTAATAAACTTTAGGGAAGAAAGAAAATGACAAGTTATTTTAGGCAAGCTTCTTAGGCGTGCAAGATTATTTTTCCTTTCCTGTGTGGCTCTGTTGTTAAAAGAACGGAGAAAACAATCAGAACCAACAAAACAATTTAGGATCATCTCCCTCAACTTCAAGGCAGAGAAAGGGGTTGGTTTTCCCCACAGAACTCTCCAAGTAGAATGGGGCGTCCTATTATGGTGATCTCCCTTCTTAGGGCACCCCCAGGTGTAAATCCTCATTATAGCGACAGCTTCAAAATAGGCACGTTCTATCTGCACAGTAAGGCGAAGGAATTACAGCAGCTGGAACCGCGCGATTCCCAAAGGACTCTGTCCCTGTTACAGAGGAGGGTTAAGTACACTGGCGCGAAGGATCCCAGCAGCCAAAAGCATTAGAAGATGACAGGTGAGCTCATCGTGCCGCCACAGATGGGGACACACACATCGCGCGCGGTGGAAAGTTAAGGGTAACATATTCCTGATTCCCTCCTCCCGGAACGAGTCACGGTGCTGAGTTTGCCAGCGGAGAGAGGTGCCAAGTGCACTCCACTATCACCGGGGCGAAGGAACGAAACTAATAACGCCCCGTCCCTGCCGCTCGGAACCGAAGTGAAGGCGCTCATATTGCCGGCGGAGAAGGGCACAAGCACCCCGCAACCGCAAGGCCGACTTCCGTAAGGAATTAACCAGGAGCGCTACGACTCAGGAGAAATGTAGTCCAGAACCAGGGTCGTCCTGGGTCCTGTCAGTACCGAGCCCCAGCTGGCATACCAGTATTCCCAGCACCACGCGGCAACTTTTTTCTGGGTGCTACAAACCAAATGCAGCGTGTGGGTCCTAGTGAGGCGGTCCACTCACCTGGCCGCTGCAGACTGGATCCTTGCATCAAGACGTAACGGAATAAGTGGACGAAATGGCGCAGGGACGCGGTGGCCTCCGGGAAATGTAGTCAAAAGTGTGACCCCCGCTCGATCCCAGAAAATGCAGAGGCAGTGGCCACATTCTGCCCTGAATCGGGCGCGCCCTGAGTCCCGTGCTCTAATGGGGGAATCTCGCGCTACTCAGGTGTGAGTCGATCTATTTCCTTTTTACTCAAATGACCCCAGAAAATCCCATGGAGGTTCCCAGAAATTGGGTCTTGTAGTGATGCCTTCAGAGAAATGTAGTCCGGATCTGAAAAGCTGAGCAAGGCCAGTAGGTAGGGTCTGGGTTTCTCCGACCAGAGCTCTGGCTCAGTCGCAGTAGTTGTGACTACAGTTTTCTGCTCAAGAGGCATTGGGGGTTTGACGCTTACTTCACGGAAGCGTGTTTATATCCAAGTGTCCTCTGCAGGGGATGCGGGGACTGTGGGGAGTATGACATGTGTCAGATGGTGTTTGCAACTGTGAGAGGGATGTTTGTGAATAAGCGTAGGATCCATTCGGGATTATGTGCGCGCGTCTCGGGGACGGTGTGACTGACTCTAAGGCTGCTGTCTGGGATTAATCAGTCTGGAACTAAGTATTTTTATAACTTTTAACAAAGAAAATGCTTTTTCTATGTTTTCATGGTTATGAATTTAGAATAGATTCCTATGTAATTATAAACTTGTTAAACGAAGGATACATAGAGTTCACCTGTAGCAGTGAATGTGGGGAAAGAAGCGCCTGCAGCACTGAGTAAGAGTGGTATCTCTAAGCTTCTGTTTCTTCACCTGTAAAATGAGGTTGACATTTATGTAATGTTTTGGAGCACCACTGTCCAATTGAACTTTCTGTAAAACTCGGTTCTGTGTTCTGTATCTGCACTGTCCAGAACAGTAGGCACTAGCCATATATAGCTGTTGAGCCTCTTAAATATGGCTAGTTTGAGGAATGAATTTTTAATTTTTTTTACAGAGAGAGATCACAAGTAAGCAGAGAGGCAGGCCGAGAGAGAGAGGGAAACAGGCTCCCTGCTGAGCAGAGAGCCTGATGCGGGGCTGGATCCCGGGACCCTGAGATTATGACCTGAGCCGAAGGCAGCGGCTTAACCCATTGAGCCACCCAGGCGCCACTGAATTTTTTTTTTTAAAGATTTTATTTATTTATTTGACAGAGAGAGATCATAAGCAGGCAGAGAGGCAGGCAGAGAGAGAGGAGGAAGCAGGCTCCCCGCTGAGCAGAGAGCCCGATGCGGGGCTCGATTCCAGGACCCTGGGATCATGACCTGAGCCGAAGGCAGCGGCTTAACCCACTGAGCCACCCAGGCGCCCCGCGCCACTGAATTTTTAATTTTACTTAATTTTAATAAATTTAAATTTAAGCAATTATAATTGGCTACCTAACTTGGACAGAGCAGCCTGCAGCATCAATTTCCTTTCAAGATTTAGAGGGGGAAAACTTAAATAATTTCATCTAGCAAATAATTACAAAAAATCAGTTTTATATTGAAATGAAGAGGGATGGGGGTGCTTGGGTGGCTCAGTTGGTTAAGTGTCTAACCAGTTCAGGTCATGATCTCAGGATCCTGGGATCCAGCCCCGAATGGTGCTTCCTGCCCAGCGGGGAGTCTGCTTCTCCCACTCACTCTGACTCTGCCTCTGCCCTGCTTGTGCTCTTGCTCTCTGTCTCTCTCTCAAATAAGTAAATAAATAAAATCTTTATAAAAAAGAGAAAATGCAAATTCCGTCTTAGTCTTTTTTTAGAGGAATAATTTAGAGGAACTCCACAAATATTACACATACATCTCCATGATTTTTGCATGCACAGGCAATCACCACACACAGGTTAAGATGAAGAACATTTATTTCCAAGATGCCAGAATGTTCACTTGTAAACATTGATTCCACTTAGAAGTGACCATTATTTGGACTTCTAACACCATAGATTACTTTTGCGTATTCTTAAACTTCATTTGAATGCAGTCAGTGTAATGATATGTGTCTGGCATGTTTTTGTCAACATTAAGTCTCCAAGATGAGTCCTTATGGTTAAATGTAGCAAAAATTTCTTTAGCCAGCTAGAAAATATTTTAGGTTTTGTGTGCCAGATGTTCTCTGTCCCACCTACTCGACTCTGCTATTCTAGCATGAAAGCAGCCATAGACAATATGTAAACAAGTGAGTATGGCTGTATTCCAATAAAACTTTATTTACGGACACTGAAATTTGAATTTCATATAATTTTTACATATTGCAAAATACTCTTTTTTTTTCACCCACTTAAAAATGTAGAAACTTGGGGCGCCTGGGTGGCTCAGTGGGTTAAGCCTCTGCTTTCCACTCAGGTCATGATCTCAGGGTCCTGGGATCGAGCCCCACATCAGGCTCTCTGCTCGGCAGGGAGCCTGCTTCCCACTCTCTCTCTCTGCCTGCCTCTCTGCCTACTTGTGATCTCTGTCAAATAAATAAATAAAATCTTTAAAAAATAATTATTAATAATTATGAGTGTGAAAAGACAATTGGTTCGACCTAAATAAAGCAAGCTAAAATCTTTGGAAATCCTAGTTATAATTACAGTTGCTAAAAAAACATTGCTATCAAATCACGTGTATATAGGACAACAACAGAAAGTTGGTGGAAACATAGAAATCAAGAATGACTTCTCCCTCAGATTGCTTCAGAAATTCCTTTCTAACTTAAAGAAATTGAAACTGGATGATAGCCTTTGTGTGATGTGTATAGTATGGTAGGCAGAGTTCTAAAATGGCCCCAGGACATTTGTCCTCTGGTGTTATTGCTGTGATTATCTGGATGATCTTCTCTGTTACCTATTGCTATGTAATAAATGGTCCCAAAGCTTAATGCCTTCAAATAACAACAAATCAGTTTGGGTCAGAAATCTCTCTCTGCCTGCCTCTCTGCTTGCTTGTGATCTCTATCAAATAAATAAATAAAAATCTTAATTAAAAAAAAAAAAGACACGTACCTGCTGAATGACTAGAAGAATGAAGACCAAGCAGCAGCAGCGGAAGGAGCAGCTGTACCAGCTACAGGAGTACACAGTCAATGCCTGAGAAACCACGACAATAAAACCCCCCAAAAGTATATAAAGCACACTGATGTATACAGCTTATTTCTCACCTGTGTGTATACGAGAGTGACCATCACCCAGATTGAGATGTATGTTGGATTACTACATAGGAAATTACATCTAGAAGTTCCTGAGTGATGTATTTATTGATAAAGGATTCATTGCTGTTTTTTCCCATTTCTTTCTGAAATGGGTTTGCTTGCTTCCAAATACCTTCTAGACATAATGTTCTTCAAAATGTTCTTCAAACATCTTATCCTAATAATCTCCCTTTGCATCTAATGTCATTTTAATAAGAAGTGTAAGGCAGGGGCGCCTGGGTGGCTCAGTGGGTTAAAGCCTCTGCCTTCAACTCGGGTCATGATCTCAGAGTCCTGGGATCGAGCCCCACATCGGGCTCCCCGCGCCACTGAATTTTTAATTTTACTTAATTTTAATAAATTTAAATTTAAGCAATTATAATTGGCTACCTAACTTGGACAGAGCAGCCTGCAGCATCAATTTCCTTTCAAGATTTAGAGGGGGAAAACTTAAATAATTTCATCTAGCAAATAATTACAAAAAATCAGTTTTATATTGAAATGAAGAGGGATGGGGGTGCTTGGGTGGCTCAGTTGGTTAAGTGTCTAACCAGTTCAGGTCATGATCTCAGGATCCTGGGATCCAGCCCCGAATGGTGCTTCCTGCCCAGCGGGGAGTCTGCTTCTCCCACTCACTCTGACTCTGCCTCTGCCCTGCTTGTGCTCTTGCTCTCTGTCTCTCTCTCAAATAAGTAAATAAATAAAATCTTTATAAAAAAGAGAAAATGCAAATTCCGTCTTAGTCTTTTTTTAGAGGAATAATTTAGAGGAACTCCACAAATATTACACATACATCTCCATGATTTTTGCATGCACAGGCAATCACCACACACAGGTTAAGATGAAGAACATTTATTTCCAAGATGCCAGAATGTTCACTTGTAAACATTGATTCCACTTAGAAGTGACCATTATTTGGACTTCTAACACCATAGATTACTTTTGCGTATTCTTAAACTTCATTTGAATGCAGTCAGTGTAATGATATGTGTCTGGCATGTTTTTGTCAACATTAAGTCTCCAAGATGAGTCCTTATGGTTAAATGTAGCAAAAATTTCTTTAGCCAGCTAGAAAATATTTTAGGTTTTGTGTGCCAGATGTTCTCTGTCCCACCTACTCGACTCTGCTATTCTAGCATGAAAGCAGCCATAGACAATATGTAAACAAGTGAGTATGGCTGTATTCCAATAAAACTTTATTTACGGACACTGAAATTTGAATTTCATATAATTTTTACATATTGCAAAATACTCTTTTTTTTTCACCCACTTAAAAATGTAGAAACTTGGGGCGCCTGGGTGGCTCAGTGGGTTAAGCCTCTGCTTTCCACTCAGGTCATGATCTCAGGGTCCTGGGATCGAGCCCCACATCAGGCTCTCTGCTCGGCAGGGAGCCTGCTTCCCACTCTCTCTCTCTGCCTGCCTCTCTGCCTACTTGTGATCTCTGTCAAATAAATAAATAAAATCTTTAAAAAATAATTATTAATAATTATGAGTGTGAAAAGACAATTGGTTCGACCTAAATAAAGCAAGCTAAAATCTTTGGAAATCCTAGTTATAATTACAGTTGCTAAAAAAACATTGCTATCAAATCACGTGTATATAGGACAACAACAGAAAGTTGGTGGAAACATAGAAATCAAGAATGACTTCTCCCTCAGATTGCTTCAGAAATTCCTTTCTAACTTAAAGAAATTGAAACTGGATGATAGCCTTTGTGTGATGTGTATAGTATGGTAGGCAGAGTTCTAAAATGGCCCCAGGACATTTGTCCTCTGGTGTTATTGCTGTGATTATCTGGATGATCTTCTCTGTTACCTATTGCTATGTAATAAATGGTCCCAAAGCTTAATGCCTTCAAATAACAACAAATCAGTTTGGGTCAGAAATCTCTCTCTGCCTGCCTCTCTGCTTGCTTGTGATCTCTATCAAATAAATAAATAAAAATCTTAATTAAAAAAAAAAAAGACACGTACCTGCTGAATGACTAGAAGAATGAAGACCAAGCAGCAGCAGCGGAAGGAGCAGCTGTACCAGCTACAGGAGTACACAGTCAATGCCTGAGAAACCACGACAATAAAACCCCCCAAAAGTATATAAAGCACACTGATGTATACAGCTTATTTCTCACCTGTGTGTATACGAGAGTGACCATCACCCAGATTGAGATGTATGTTGGATTACTACATAGGAAATTACATCTAGAAGTTCCTGAGTGATGTATTTATTGATAAAGGATTCATTGCTGTTTTTTCCCATTTCTTTCTGAAATGGGTTTGCTTGCTTCCAAATACCTTCTAGACATAATGTTCTTCAAAATGTTCTTCAAACATCTTATCCTAATAATCTCCCTTTGCATCTAATGTCATTTTAATAAGAAGTGTAAGGCAGGGGCGCCTGGGTGGCTCAGTGGGTTAAAGCCTCTGCCTTCAACTCGGGTCATGATCTCAGAGTCCTGGGATCGAGCCCCACATCGGGCTCTCTGCTCAGCAGGGAGCTTGCTTCCCCCTCTCTCTCTGCCTACTTGTGATCTCTCTCTCTCTCTGTCAAATAAATTAAATCTTAAAAAAAAAGAAAAGAGGTGTAAGGCATATAGCTTTCTGCATAAATCCATTCACCTCTAGAGAGCCTATGGATTTAAATTAAGTTGCAGCTTGCCAGAAAGTCTTTCATTCATATCTTCAGAGGTGTACTAAAAAATCAGCATATCCTCTATACACAGTCTTTGGCCTAGAGCAGAGATGATACTTGACCATCTCTTGTCAGATCTCCATTTGATGATAAGGAAAGGATGATTTCATTTGATTGCCCTCGGAAAAGTTGACTGGCCTCAGTTTAAGTATTTGAAATCTCAGGTTTTATGAGTCCTTTAATGGTGGGTGTGGAAATGATTGGAGCCTGCTTACAGATTGGTAAAGGGGTCTCTCCTGGGGATCCTGAGAGATGAAAACCTATAGCAGTGTTCATTTTTTATCTGAAGAGGTACATATGTCAGGGACATATTCGTGACTGGATTAACCTATAATAGTATTCTCTGGCTCAGGTATGAACCTGATGTGGGGCTCAGGCATGAGAAATTTGGGGAGAAATGGAAAATGGAGTAGCAAGTAAGAATATATGGTAGGATGCTTCTTAAACAACTTCCAGGAATCCCTGCCTCCAAATGTTCACATCCTTTTGTACTTTCTTTTAGTGTGGGTTAGATTTAGTGGCTTGCTTCTAATGAATAGAACATGGCAAGAGGATGGGATTTCACTTTTGATATTAGGTTATTAAAGTCTGTAACTTCCTTCTTGCTCACACATTCTGGTTCTTTGTGCTTTCTTGCTCTGATGAAGTAAGCTGCCTTCCTGTGAGCTAAGGATAATCTCTGGCTGACAGCCAATGAGGAACTGAGGCTCACATTCCAATAGCTATGAAGACTGAATTCTATCAATAACTGTAACAGAGAACTTTGGTGACATCTCATTGGACAACTTATGTTTTGGGGTCCAGTTTCATCATCTTACTTTAAAGTGGAGATAGGGACGCCTGGGTGGCTCAGTTGGTTGAGCAGCTGCCTTCGGCTCAGGTCATGATCCCAGTGTCCTGGGATCGAGTCCCACATCGGGCTCCTTGCTCGTCAGGGAGCCTGCTTCTCCCTCTGCCTCTGCCTGCCATTCTGTCTGCCTGTGCTCGCTCTCTCTCTGACAAATAAATAAATAAAATCTTTAAAAAAATAAAAAATAAAAAATAAAGTGGAGATAATAATTTAGAGTTACATGTCATTTAAAATAAAATGAACAGGTTTTAAACACATGCTATTGAAGACTCAGAAGAAGAAAAGTAAAAGAATGGGACAGAAGAATATTTAAAAAAATAGATGAAAAATTTCCCAAACTAAAGCCCATCAGGCTATAGTTCCAAGTTCTCAAAAGCCCAAGAAGAATAAATACAAAGAAAACTCTGCTGAAGATTTTTTTTAAAAAAAGAAGAAGATGAAGAGGAAGAAAAAAAATTTTTTTTCGTGGTTTTTTTTTTTTTAAGATTTAATTTATTTGACAGAGAGAGAGAGAGATCACAAGTAGGCAGAGAGGCAAGCAGAGAGAGAGAGGGGAGGAAGCAGGCTCCCTGCGGAGCAGAGAGCCCGATGCAGAGCTCGATCCCAGGACCCCAGATCATGACCTGAGCTGAAGGCAGAGGCTTTAACCCATTGAGCCACCCAGGCGCCCCAGAAGAAAATTTTTAAAGTATTGAATAGTGGGCTGCCCAGGTGGCTCAGCTGACTGTCTGATTCTTGATTCTAGTTCAGGTCATGATCTCAGGGTTTGGGATCAAGTCCCATGTCAGTCTATGCAATTAGCTTGGGACTCTCTCCCCTTCTTCCCCCGACCGCCGCTGGCACATGCGCACCCTCTATCAAATAAATAAATAAATAAATAAATAAATAAATAAATAAATATTTTTTAAAGAGTAGTAGAGATAAGGCAGCTGATATCTCCAAAACAACAAACTAAAGCCACAGCAACTAAATGAGATCTTCAACATACTGAAAGAAAAATGTTAATCTAGAATTCTATACTAGGAAAAAACCACCTTCAAAGAAATGGTGTGGGCACTTATTCTCGAAATGAGTTTGCTTGACTGACTATAATTTCACAATACTGATTGAAATTCTCAGTCTCAACTGACAGAATGGGAGAAGATATTTGCAAACGACATATCAGATAAAGGGCTAGTATCCAAAATCTATAAAGAACTTATCAAACTAAACACCCAAAGAACAAATAATCCAATCAAGAAATGGGCAGAAGACATGAAGAGACATTTCTGCAAAGAAGACATCCACATGGCCAAGAGAAACATGAAAAAGTGCTCCACATAACTCGGCATCAGAGAAATACAAATCAAAACCACAATGAGATACCACCTCACACCAGTCAGAATGGCTAAAATTAACAAATCAGGAAATGACAGATGCTGGCAAGGATGCGGAGAAAGGGGAACTCTCCTACACTGTTGGTGGGAATGCAAGCTGTTATATAGCCACTCTGGAAAACAGTATGGAGGTTCCTCAAAAAGTTGAAAATAGAGCTACCCTACGACCCAGCAATAGCACTACTGGGTGTTTACTCTAAAGATACAAATGTAGTGATCCAAAGGGGCACGTGTACCCGAATGTTTATAGCAGCAATGTCCACAATAGCCAAACTATGGAAAGAACCTAGATGTCCATCAACAGATGAATGGATAAAGAAGATGTGGTATATATATACAATGGAATACTATGCAGCCATCAAAAGAAATGAAATCTTGCCATTTGTGACGACGTGGATGGAACTAGAGGGTATCATGCTTAGCGAAATAAGTCAATCGGAGAAAGACAACTGTCATATGATCTCCCTGATATGAGGAAGTGGAGATGCAATGTGAGGGTTTTGGGGGGTAGGTAAAGAATAAATGAAACAAGATGAGATCCGGAGGGACACAAACCATAAGAGACTCTTAATCTCACAAAACAAACTGAGGGTAACCAGTGGGGGGGGGTGGTGGTAGGGAGAGGCTGGTGGGGTTATGGACATTGGGGAAGGTATGTACTATGGTGAGTGCTGTGAAATGTGTAAACCTGGAGATTCACAGACCTATACCCCTGGGGCTAAAAATATATTATATGTTAATTAAAAAAATTAAAAAAAAAGAAATTCTCAGTCTCCATCCTTAACCAAAAGAATCACAGTATAAAAGATAAAGACCTTTTGCACTTTCTATGATATGAATAGATGCTAGCATTTATGGAGGCTGTGCCAGAGAGCTAAAACAGTCATCATCCTGCCCCAGCAATAATAAGGCAGCTCCACCACGTTGGAGGGAATCTGCTGAGACTATGTGGTTTGAATAGAACCCTCTGTCCCAGGAATAACCTGTTTTCCTCCCAGTTGGTGGGCAACTTCAGATGTTGTGTGTGCATGGAGCCTCTCTACCACCCTAAATTTGAATAAGAAACTTGATTAATTAATTGATTTTTTAAGAGAGAGAGAGAGCACACATGCCAGCAGGGAGGAGGGGGTTGCAGGTAGGATTGTTGTGATGGGAGGGGAAGAGGCAGAGGGAGAATCTTAAGCAGGCTCCATGCTCAGCACACAACCCTATGTGGGCTGGATCTCACCACCCTGAGATCATGATCTGAGCTGAAATCAAGAGTCAGACGCTTAACCGACAGCCACCTAGGCGCCCCCCCCCCCCCCGCCCCGGAACTTGATTTAAATGGAAATCAGAGAGGCACATGGGTGGCTCAGTTGGTTAAGTGCCTCCCTTCAGCTCAGGTCATGATCCCAGGGACCTGGGATCAAGTCCCGCATTGCACTCCTGGCTCAGAGGGGAGCCTGCTTCTCCCTCTTCCTCTCCTCCCCCTGCTCTCTCTCTCTCTCAGATAAAGAAATAAAATCTTTAAACACATAAATGGGAATCAGAGACTCATAAAATAAAATTCAAAGTACCAGGATTACAAAAAATACATATCAAGAACCAGAGAAAATAACAAAGCAAGTGATAAAACACAATGAACAGACACCCAATGGAAGATGACATACATACTGGACTCTACCTGGATTTTAAACTACCAAAGCTCATCTAAGATGAATAGTCTGATAACTACAAAAGTCATTAAATCTATAGTTTACAGTCTTCAGAAGAAGAAATCTCTAGGCCTGTATTAAGGTTCTCCAGAAAAACAGAACCCATAAGATACAAAAGGAGATTCATTATGAGGAATTGGCTCAGGTGATTTTGGAGGCTGAGAAATCCCATGATCTTCCATCCGCAAGCTGGAGGAGACCCAGGAAAGCCAGTGGTGTAATTCAGTCTGAATCTGAAGGACAGAGAATCAGAGGAGCCAGTGATATAAATCCCATTCTGAGGGCAGATTAGACAAGATGTCCTAGCTTAAGCAATATGGCAGAAAACAAAGGGAGAATTCCTCCTTTCTCCACCTTTTTTTCTATTCAGGCCCTCAATAGATTAGATGATGTCCACACACTAGACCCAAACCTACTTTACTGAGTCCACTGATTCAGATGCTTATCTCATCCTGAAACACCCCCAGAGACACGTCTAGAAATAATGTTTAACCAGGTATCTGGGCATCCCCTAATCCAGTCAAGTTGACACATAAATTTAACTATCACCTCTTGTCAACTTGGCACTCATACTGCTCTCTTTAACCCATAATTAATCTCCAAATAAAAACACTAACAAGGTCATAATTTCACCTACCAGGATACAACTATCCTATCTACAACCAAAAACTCAGTAACCCCTTCCCCAGAAGAGGATGAATATTTGGGGGTGATCTTTACTCTTTTCCAAGATACCCTGTAACTTCAATACTATGATGAAAAATAATACTTAAACATAAACACTATTATATAAGGCCAATGCTTGAATACTATGATATGAAGTTACATGATAAGGTAATAAGAAAGGCTTATTAGGCTAAGCACCCACACGTTCATAACAAAATAAGGAATACTCATGACAATTACATTCCTCATTTCTGTAACTGGTCACATGACCATGGTTTTTTCACCTGGTGGAGTGACATAAACTTTCATTCCTCAAGGGTCTGGATCATTAGTAGTCCTGACTGGAACAGGTTGTTGTTTGCCACTTACCTTAATCACAGGGCTATGGTAATACTAATAGATGCCCTAAGGGATCTTTGTATTCCAGACATACTCTTCCTTACCTCCATTGTGGAGTAGTCCAATCTCTCAGTAGTCAGGAGTAATGGCCCCAGCCAACACTTTTACTCTATTCTTTGCCTGTTGATTCAGAGGTATGAGGAAGCCGAAGAGGCTGGGTCGCCGTCTTACCTTCAAGTTCATTGGAATTATTGTTGTGCCTCCTGATGGAAGCAGTGCCCATTCTGGAACTAAGACCACTAGGCCAGCAGGGCATCCAGTCATGGGAATAGGAAGCAAAAATTTTGCTAGTGGGTCACTAAGGGGTACAGTGAGTGATACTCTTCCCATTTCCCTCTGTGAAGGAAAACCTACAGTTTTCCCCTACTGTGTGTTTCTTCTCTTTTTGTCTCCTTTACTACTCATATAGAACACTCACTTCTGACACTTCAGATCACCATGGGTGAGTCTTTTCTCCCAAGTAATTCTCCACAACAGCAACTGGATGTACTACAATTTAACTCAATTCTAACACTATTTGCTTGGAGATCATGTCAGATACCACGAGCTAAAGGTTCAGTCCCACGATACTGCTCACCCTTTCAGATGCCAATTGCTAGTAGTAGGTGTCCAAACTACCCAAAACTTCTGTCCAATTTGGCTACAAATTGAAGGTTCCTATGACCTTCTCTGTTTCAATTAATTTGCTAGAGTAGCTCATGGAACCAAGGGAAACACATTTACCAGTTTATCAAAAGACATGATAAAGAATACAGATGAAAAGCAAGATGAAGAGGACACATTGGGTAAAGTTTTAAAGTACCCCAAGCACAAGAACTTCTGTCACCATGGAGTCGGGGTGCATCACACTTTTGGTGGGGTATGTTTGCAACCTAGAAGCCCTCTGAACCCTATAGTTTGGGTATTTTTATGGAGGCTTCATCATTTAGGCATAATGGATCATTAACCCCATTTCCAGCCATCTACTTCGCAAGGGAAAAGGGGTAGGGCTGAAAATTCCAAGCTTCTAATCATGGTTTGGTCTCTTCCAGGACCAGTCTCCATCTGGAAGTCATCCAGTAGCAGACCCAGAGTTGCCTCATTAGAACAAAAGACACCACTATCACCTAGGAAATCACAAAGGGTTTAAGAGCCCTGTGTCAGCAACCATGTGAAAGACCAAATATTAGAACAAGAGATGCTCATATCGTTATTACTTAGGAAATTACAAGTTTTAGAAGCTCTGTGCCGGGAACCAGGAGCAAAGACCAATATATATATTTTCTATTATCTCACACTACTCCTTGACCTGCATATCCATGAATTATGAATATTGGAGAAACAACCCTATATCAGATGCTGATTCAGAGCATATACAGACTGCAAGATTTTCACACCCAGCTGGTGCTATAATTTCATCTTGAAGTGTCATTCCATCATTCGACCAAGTCAACTGTTTCAGATTGTTGGGAAACATAAAATGATCAGTGAATTCCATCAGCATGGACCCACTGCTGCACTTATTTTGCCGTTAAGTGAGTTCCCTGACCAGAAGTAATGCCGTGAGGAATACCATGACACTGGATAAGGCATTCTATAAGTCCACGGATGGTAGTTTTACGAGAAACTTTGCATGTAGGGAAAGTAGATCCACATCCCAAGTAAGTTTCTATTCTAGTAAGGTCAAAACGCTGCCTCTTCCTTGATGGTCCAATGTAATCAACCTGCTTCCAGGTAGTTGGCTGCACACTCCAGGGAATGGTGCTATACTGGGGAGCTCAGTGTCTGTTTCTATTATTGGCAGACTGAACACTCAGCACCATAGCCAGATCACCCTTGCTGACTGGAAGTCCATGTCGCTGATCACGTGCATAATCTCCATGCCTGCCACCATGAGCACTTTGTTCACAAGCCCATTGGACAATGACAGGGGTGGCTGGGGGGAAAAAGCTGTTAGCTACAGAATAGTCCATTCCATCTACTTATTAAAATCCTCCTTTGCTGAGGTCACTTATTTATATGGGACACAGGTATCTTCAATTTTTTGCCCTGATTCAGAGGTCTATCCACCTATCTCTTCCCAGATTTTATTGCTCAAATTTCCAATCATGTTCCTTGCACTATAATACCATACACTACCTCCATTCCCACCCTTGTTCCCGGATTTGTCTGGATAAGTTAGGAAACTCAAGTAGTTCTTTTGGACTACAGCACTCCTCCTCATGGGTCACACTTCACACAGCACTTCTAGGAGCCTGCTGGGACTTGAATCTGGTGATTAGTCTGCAAAGAAAAGGGGATGGTTGTGGGGGCTTCTATTGCCTTGCATGGCCACTGTCTCAAAGGGAGGTCATTACAGTTTCTTCAGGCAATGAATAGTTAATTCCATAAGATGGGAATGTAAAGACTGATGCCACTGTGGGTGGGGATTCCACTGTCACCAGGAATGGAAAGGCCATGTCTGCTGATGAGGCTGCTTCCACTGGTAAAGAAGACTCAGAATTTAGGAGCTCGATGTCCCAGCTACATCAGAGCCTTCCCACTTGTCCCCATGCCATCTTATAGGATTCCATTCTTTCCCAATCAATGCCCTCACTTTAATAGCATTTTAACACCACTTAACTATTCAGTTAAGAATTTTCCAAGTATCTGTTCTTTCTTCTTGCATTTTAATCAGCCAGGGAGCCAATGAGCCAAGCCACACCTTCATTTTCATTACTCTGTTCTACTTCCCACAAAACATTAGACAGAACATAATTTTGCCAAGTTCTTTGTCACTTCATAAAAAGAAATGCCTTTCCTCAGTTTCCAGTAACATGTTCCTCACTTCCATCCAAAACCTGCTTAGTCCTTGCCTTTACCATCCGTATTTCTACCAACATTCTGTCAATAATGTATTCTCTAAGATTGAAGTTTTCTTTTCAGCTCTTTCTCTTTTCTGAGTATCACCAAAATCAGCACTTATGTCCTTATTTTTTGCATGCATCTAAAAACTCTCCCAGCCCTTACCTATTATTCAGTTCCAAAGCCACTTCCACATTTCTAGATATTTGTTACATTAACACCCCACTTCAGGTACCAATTTCCATCTTACTGATTTGGGCTGCAGTACAATGGACTGGGTGGCTTATAAACAAATTTCTCCCAATCCTCAAGGCTGGAAGTCTGACACCAGTGTGCCAGCATGGTTGGTTTCTGGTGAGAATCCTCTTCCAAAATAAAGACTGCCATTTTCGGGGCACCTGGGTGGCTCAGCGGGTTAAGCCTCTGCCTTCGGTTCGGGTCGTGGTCTTGGAGTCCTGGGATCGAGCCCCACATCAAGCCCCACATTGAGCCCCACATCGGGCTCTCTGCTCAGTGGGGAGCCTGCTTCCCCCTCCCTCTGCCTGCCTCTCTGCCTACTTGTGATCTCTTTCTGTCAAATAAATAAATAAAATCTTTTTTTTTAAGATTTTATTTATTAGTCAGAGAGAGAGAGCGAGCGAGCACAGGCAGACAGCGTGGCAGGCAGAGGCAGAGGGCGAAGCAGGCTCCCTGCCGAGCAAGGAGCCCAATGCGGGACTCGATCCCAGGTCGCCGGGACCATGACCTGAGCCAAAGGCAGCCACCCAACCAACCGAGCCACCCAGGCGTCCCAATAAATAGAATCTTAAAAAAAAAAAAAAAAGATTGCCATTTTCTTGTATCCTCACATAACAGAAAAGTGTGAGAGAGCTCTCTGGGATCCCTTTGATAAGGGGACTGATCTCAATCAGGAGGGATCCACCATCATCACTTAATTACCTCCAAAAGGCTCCACTTCCTGTCAGCACATTGGGGGTTAGGATGTCAACATGAATTTTGAGCAGACACATTCAGTCCATTTCAAAGCCCAAATGGTTTCACTGGGAAATTCTACCAAACATTTAAATAATAATTAATGATTCTACACTACCTCTTCCAGAAATTGAAAGGAGGCAATACTTCGAAACCCATTTTTGAGGCCACCATCACCATGTTAGCAAAATGAGGGACAGCTGAATAAAAGAAAACTACAGATCAGTATACCAGTATTCCTCATGAACAGTGATACAAAAATCCTCAAAAAAAAAAAAAAAAATCCTCAGCAAAATATTAGCACATCATAGCAATCACAGTAAATCCAGCAATATATTTATGTACTACTATGAAGTATGCACTACAAACAAATGGAATTTATTCCAGTGATGTAAGGCTTAGCCAATGTATGGAAATTCATGAAGATAATCCATCATAACACAGGAAAAGAGAAAAATCACATTTTACTCATTATATCAACTGGTGAATATTTCAAGTAGAATTTCAGGGAAATACAGAGGGTTCCATAGCAGTGTTTCCAGATAACAAAGGGTTTTCAAAGTTCTAATTGGGACTGAGAGGAGAAAAAAAAAATCAAGTATATGGTGCTGTCCTAAAAATGCAGCCTCAGAATAAGGATGAACCTAACTTAGCCTTTCTATGAAATAGCAGGGCTTCTAAGAATTTCAAAGTCGGGGCGCCTGGGTGGCTCAGTGGGTTAAGCCGCTGCCTTCGGCTCAGGTCATGATCTCAGGGTCCTGGGATCGAGTCCCACATCGGGTTCTCTGCTCGGCAGGGAACCTGCTTCTCTCTCTCTCTCTCTCGCTCTCTGCCTGCCTCTCCGTCTACTTGTGATCTCTCTCTCTGTCAAATAAATAAATAAATAAAATCTTTAAAAAAAAAAAAAAAAAGAATTTCAAAGTCATTTTTCCACAGCGGCCTCATAGGGAGCCCAACACAAAGAAGAGTCTGTTGATCTTTTGTCTGAGTGAACCCTAATAAAATCCATTTAAAATACAGTTGTTAAGAAAACTAGCTTGAACTTAATGGGACAGAAACAATACAAAGTGAAAGGGGCTTGGGATCCCAAAACATCTCCGGGCTAAAAACAGTCTGAGAAATCTACTCAGCTATAAACACGGGCTACCTTTCATGAAGGGGGCTGGGGTGCGGGGGTGGGGAGGGTGTGTAGAGCGTGACTCGGGGTAGAACCAAGACCTCAGGATGCAAACATGCTACTTAGGAGCAGAAAGATACTTAAATTGGGTTCTGTATTATGTAATAATGCAACCCACTGGATATCACAACAGAGAAATTCTGCGAGAAACAAAATAAATTACATTCTTTTTAAAAAACTAAATCTTCAGGGGTGCCTGGGTGGCTCAGTGGGTTACAGCCTCTGCCTTCAGCCCGGGTCATGATCCCAGGGTCCTGGGATTGAGCCCCGCATCGGGCTCTCTGCCTGCCTCTCTGCTTACTTGTGATCTCTGTCAAATAAATAAAATGTTAAAAAGAAAAAAACAAAAAAACCCTAAATCTTCAAAACCTCATGTGTATTTTACACTTTACCATCATTTTAATTCAAACTAGCCACAATTCAAGTGCTCAATTTTGAGTGCTCAACATATTGCTGTTAACTATCTTATTAGACACTGAAGGTCTAGTCCATTAATTTCCACATTTAGGTGTAGTAATTGCTTTTAAACTCATTCCTTAAACATATGAAGTACTATGGGACAGGCATGGTAACAGAGGTAGTAACAGGTGAACTAGATAAAATCTGGACCCTCAGTTTTTATTTCCCAAAGATGATATAGCATATTTAATATACCAATGTGCAGAGCTTTGACAACATCTACAAATTTTGTTATGTAGTAATTTTTAAAAAATCATTTACTTCAATTGGGTTATAATACCATAGCTAATTTTATCTTTAAAATAATATTATGGGAAAGTTGAAATACATGAAAGTAGAGAAAATAGCAAAAACAAAATAAACAAAAACCATTTACCCAAGACTCATCTTACCATCACTCTGACAAACAAGTTATCCATTCTAATTTTTCTTTTGCATAAGCATTTTTTAAAAGTTCCAGACATTAACATCATCTTGTGTATAAACTTACCTCTAACATTTTTACGTAACCACGATGCTATTATCACACCTAACAAAAACATAATTTTTAAATATTATCTAATGCTGTCCATACTCCCATTTCCCCAATTGTTATAAAAATGTCCTCTTTACATGTTTGTTCAACTTGTGAATCTAATTCATTACATTTGATTGGTATGCATTTCTTCAGACTCATTTAATATCTAAGAGTCCCACCTCCCCCTTTTCAATGCCATTTTATTGCTTGAGAAGCTAGGTCATTCATCTTGAAGAATTACTCACATTTTAGATTAGTTTAATTGCTTCTTCTTGTGTCATGTTCTTCTATTCCCTGAACTCCCTAAAGTGGGAGTTAGATCTTGATGCTTAGATTCAGGTTCAATATTTGAGGGCAAGATGCATATGCTTTATTGTAACTCATTGGGGGTACAAAGTGTTTTATCCTACTTTTCATGAGATTAAAATCAATTGATGGGTATCTACTGGTCCTAACCTCTACTGAGAATTGTGCCTAGATCCACTATTTCATTATGTGCTGCAAAACTCTAATAAAGAATTTTAGCTCATCAACTTCTAGTTGCCCTAAAATATAGTTCAATAGGAAATGCAGGCTAAATGACTTACCTTTCAATTATCATTTTTGGGATGAGTTAGTGCCCTAGCAACCTCCATAGGTATATTATACAGATGGGAAGAATAGATGTGATACAATAGATAAGATCAAAAGCTCTCCTATATTTACTCCTTTAAGAGTTTCTTTCTAGAACAAATTTCCTGAAGTTTAACATGGTTTTTAATGCTGAGGAAAGGCTTTTACAAATTCGTAAAATTAATATATCCTTTTCTTCAAATAAAACCTCTTATTTAGCTGAGTTCTAAGCATGAAGCAAAAGGGATTCCTATATTCAATAACTTCCCCTAGAACTTATTTTCTGATGCCCTTTAATACAAAATTCACAGTAGAAGGCTTTCCTATAATTACTTAGTTACATTATGAATTCGCTGATGGTAAGTTAGATGGGAATGTTGTCTAAATGCCTTTTTACATTCCTTACATTTGTATGGTTTTTCTCCAGAGTGAATTCTCTGATGTTGAATAAGTGATGAATGAAGTCTAAAGGCCTTTCCACACTCCTTACAGTCATAGGGTTTCTCACCAGTATGAATACTCTGATGCTGAGTAAGTTGTGACAGCAGTCTAAAAGTCTTCTCGCATTCCTTACATTTATAAGGTTTCTCACCAAAATGAATACTCTGATGTTGAGTAAGTTGTGAAAACAGTCTAAAGGTCTTCCCACATTCCTTACAATCATAGGGTTTCTCTCCAATATGAATACCTTGATGCGAAATAAGTTCTGAGTAACGCCGAAAGAACTTCTGACATTCTTTACATTCATAAGGTTTCTCACCAGTATGAATTCTCTGATGGAGAGTCAGATGATAGCCACGACTAAAGGTCTTCCCACATTCTTTACAATCATAGGGTTTCTCACCAGTGTGAATTCTCTGATGGAGAGTGAGTTGTTGCCGCACCCTAAAGGCCTTTCCACATTCCTTACATTCATAGGGTTTTTCACCAGTATGAAGTTTGTGATGTACTCGAAGTCCTGTACTACACAAAAAAGCCTGCCCGCAGTCCTTACACTCATAGCACCTCTCAGCAATATTAAGTCTCTGATGTCGTGTAAGGTGTGCGTACTGCCTAAAGGTCTTCCCACATTCCTTACATTCATAGGGTTTCTCACCAGTATGAATCCTTTGATGGAGATTAAGTTGTCCTCGCACTCTAAAGGCCTTCCCACATTCCTTACATTCATAGGGCTTCTCACCAATATGAGTTCTCTGATGTCCTCGAAGATCTGCACCACATGTAAAGATCTTTCCACATTTTTTACATTCAAGGAGTTTGTCAGAAGTGTGAATTCTCTGATGTCGACTGAGGTGGGCACATTGTCTAAAGGCTTTTCCACATTCTTTACATTCATAGGGCTTTTCACCAGTGTGAATTCTCTGATGGAAAGTAAGTTGTTGGCGCACTCTAAAGGCCTTCCCACAGTCCCCACATTCATAGGGTTTCTCTCTATTATGAATTCTCTGATACAGAGTAAGAGATGTGAGTTTTCTGTAAGTGGGCATTTTTTTCACTTGCCTGAAATATCCTTCTTGAGGATTTTCTTGTCCCTCAAACTTTTTATATTTATAATCTTTTCTGATAAAGGAGTCTTCAAGGCCACAACTTCTAATTCTTCCCATTATCTCCCACGGAGATAAATTCATTTCATAAATATCCTTTTCTTGAAATAACTTTTTAGTGTCATATCTGGATTCTAAATCTGAAAGAAAACAAGATAAATACATGCTATCTTCTTATTCTAGAAAAAGTAAACCAGCAAATAAAAACTTTGTAATAGAAAAAAAATAGAAAACTCAGTTGAAGTAAATGAGCTAAAAACCTCTAACGTAATCATGTATTTGATGCAGTTAGAGAATCTTTACTTGAATTTTTACTTATTTATTAAAAGATTTTATTTATTTATTTGAGAGACAGAGAGTGAGAGGGCGAGCGAGCGTGCACACAAGAGGCACACAGGGAGAGGGGGAAGCAGGCCCCCTACTGAGCAGAGAGCCCAATGCAGGACTCGATCCCAGGACCCTGGGATCATGACCTGAGCCACAGGCAGACGCCTAACTGACTGAGCCAACCAGGCACCCCCTTAAATTTTTAAATGATTACTCCTTTTAAATAAAATAATGTACAAACATCTTATCATGAATAACATGGCTTCTGTTTACCATATCACCTCGTCACTGTCTCCTTTGTTCCCTATACTCCTATCCCACTAGCCTCCTTTCAGCTCCTAGAATATGTCATAATCTTTCTATTTCTTAGAGCTTTTCACTGGCTATTAAACCTCCCAGAACTGCCAGCTTGCATTCTCTACATAGTTGGGGTCTTTTTATCCTTTAGGTACCATGTTAAAAATCAGACCGTGCTGATTCCATCTAATTTATATCCTTTACTTTTTATCCCAGTAGAAATTTGTTCCTTGTTTCTTAACACTCTTTCAATTTTGTTTTACATACATATTCATAAATTTTCCTACTTTTTTATACTCTTTATTATCACAAAGCAGAACAAATTATAAAACTCATCCTATGGGGAACCAGTCTGGCTCAGTTGGTGAAGCATGTGACTCTTGATCTCCGGATTGTGAGTTTGAGCCTCACTTCGGGTATAGAGATTGCTTAAAAATAAAATTTTTAAAAAATAAAACAACTCCTATAAAACTTAAAGGTTTTCATTAAAAAACAGAACATTCCCAATGTGGATATAATGAAACGGACACTCTCATATATGCCCCTGACACTTAGAAGACATGCCAAATCAAGACTGCATTTTGAATATTCTCAGCTTGGATACTACAGCATGAATGCTGAGCTGTAATCTTATGATTTGTATAAACAAAAAGTCAGCCATATTTGTTCCCAAATTTGTTTATACTAGTTCTTATCCCTGCAAGCAACTAAGACAATCATTTCTATAAAAACAAAGCTGAATACTTTAGGATCTTGTTCTACTTTAAACAAACTGAAACTAGAAATAATAGCCTTCACACTGTATGTGTGATCTAATCAAGAAAGAACTGGCTGGGGGCGCCTGGGTGGCTCAGTGGGTTGAGCCGCTGCCTTCGGCTCGGGTCGTGGTCTCGGAGTCCTGGGATCGGGCCCCGCATCGGGCTCTCTGCTCTCTAGGGGGGCCTGCTTCCTCCTCTCTCTCTGCCTGCCTCTCTGCCTGCTTGTGATCTCTCTGTCAAATAAATAAATAAAATCTTTAAAAAAAAAAAAAAAGAAAGAACTGGCTGGACCTAAAATGAAACAAAAGGCTGAATTTAGGGAGACAAACCATAAGTGACTCTTAATCTCACACAAAACAAACTGAGGGTTGATGGGGGGAGGGGGGTTGGGGGGGTGGGGTTATGGACATTGGGGAGGGTATGTGCTATGGTGAGTGCTGTGAAGTGTGTAAACCTGGCGATTCAAAGACCTGTACCCCTGGGGATAAAAATATATTATATGTTTATAAAAAAATAAAATAAATAAATAAATAAATAAAAATTTTAAAAAATTAAAAAAAAAGAGCTGAATTTAAATATCGAAAGATTGGCCTACGTTAAGAAATGTTAATGTTACAACTTTTAAGATATATGTAAAATATTTAACCATTTAAAAGTAATAAACCAGGGGCGCCTGGGTGGCTCAGTGGGTTAAAGCCTCTGCCTTTGACCCAGGTCATGATCCCAGGGAGCCTGCTTCCTCCTCTCTCTCTGCCTCTCTGCCTATTTGTGATCTCTATCTGTCAAGTAAATAAATAAAATCTTAAAAAAAAATAAAAGTAATAAACCAAACACTAGTTTGGATTCTACTGAATCAAGAACTTTAGTAAACAACGCCAATGTGCAAGCAAAATACTAGCCCCTCTTAGATCAATATAAAAGAAGAAACGTTATTTCCATTTGCAGTGTATCAGCTTTAATTAAAAAGAAAATGAGGGGCGCCTGTGTGGCTCAGTGGTTAAAGCCTCTGCCTTCGGCTCAGGTCATGATCTCAGGGTCCTAGGATCGAGTCCCGCACCCGGCTCTACGCTCAGCAGGGAGCCTGCTTCCTCCTCTCTCTCTGCCTGCCTCTCTGCCTACTTGTGATCTGTCAAATTAAAAAAAAAAAAATCTTTTAAAGAAAAAGAAAATGAGGAGCATATTACCTGGTTATAAAATTAATTTGTTTCCCAAGGTATGATGTCTTTAATCACCTTTTTTCTTTTGTTGATACAAGAGGATATGGGATATGTATTTATGACAGAGGCAGTTTTAGTCACATTAACACCAGGGCTAATGTATTAAGAAATCTGTAAATATTAAAACCCTATGACCATGGAGTTGTACTACTCAGAATCAATGCTGACCAAATACTGAGTAATCCATACTGAATTCCAATAAAATACTAAATAATCCTCATATTCTGCCAATAATCCTACTATTTCAACAAGAAATCAGAAGCAATTGAAAGAAAAACATGTACTCTTCCCTTCATATTATTCAACCAAACTGTGTCTATATCCTTTTCATATGTATGGGTTTTCTTCATAAATTGGCTCCTACTCCTTCCTATCTACTGAAGGCCATTCCTTACAAAATTATCCTCTCTCTCTACTCCATCAATTTTCTTCTCTTTGAAATCATTCCCTTCAAAATATAAATATGTTCTAATACCTCACATCTTAAAAGACATTTCCTATATCCCATGAGTGTGCTTTTATGGCAGAATTTCTCCAAGACTTACATATACTTGTAGTCACTGCTCTCTCACCTCTCATTTTATTATTTTATCTCCCAATAACTTTAAAACTTTACTACAGAGTATCTCTAACATACACAAAAGTAGGACAGTATAATGAATATCCGTGCATCTATGACCCAACCTCAACCACCACCAACCCATGCCCAATCCAGGCCTGTATGCACACCCCAATCCACTTTCCTCACATTATTTGAAGCAAATCCCATATACTAATTTTTTCTGCTTAAAGGATTTATCTCTAATCATATACTATTACCCAAACCTTAAAAAGTGAACAGTAATTCTTTAAGATTATAAGAAATCAGTGTTCACACTTCCAATCATCTCAAACATAAAATTTTAAATAATTCAAAAATAGTAAATTGATCCCCCCAAAAAGTCCATAGAGTACAACAGATCTTTTACATCTTTTAATCTAAAGGTTTTCCTGCTTTCTTTCAATTTCCCTTATAATTTATACGTTGAAGAAACTATTTTTTGACCCTTTAGGATTTCCTATTTCTTAATTTTGCTGACTATAATGCCAAGGTGCAGTAGAACATGTTCCTCTTTCTTTCTTTTTTTTTTTTTTAAGGTTTTATTATTTATTTGAGAGAGAGAGAGAGGGAGAGAGACAGCATGAGAAGAGAGAGGTCAGCCGGAGAAGCAGACTCCCTGCCAAGCAGGAAGCCCAATGTGGGACTCAATCCTAGGACTCTGGGATCATGACCTGAGCCGAAGGTAGTCGCTTAACCAACTGAGCCACCCAGGTGTCCCATTCCTCTATCTTCTTCCTATAAATTGGTAGTTGCCTTTAGAAACTCATCAGACGCAGAACCAATTTTACTGGCAAAGTTATTTCATAGGTGATACTGTATCCTTTCACTAGAAGAAATAGGTCTGATTATCCCCATTTCTGTGATGTTATCAGTATTAATGTTTAATACCCAAATCCAACTGTTCGTTATGGGTTCCAAAATGGTAATATTCTAATTCTGTCATCTTTCATTTATTAAGAAAAACATCCCCCTATCTACTATTGGTACATTTCTTATAAGAAAAGGAAAATACTTCTTTTCCTTTACATTTCCTGAATTAGTTAAATCTCTAGTAGTTTCCAATGCTGAAAAATTTGCTATTAGTATCACTGAGAATTTGTGGAATTAAGCATATTTTATGTGTTACGTTACATTGCAGTTATGTGCATAGATAGTCAAGTGGTTCCATCTTTGACCAGCTGGAGCCTCTTATAACTGGTTCCTCTTCTCTGACCACCCTATCTAAAGTTACCCCTTTCAGCCATCATAATTCTCCATTTTCTTACAATACTTACATTTCTTCATAACTTAATCACTTCATGATATTTGGTAATCCATTTGTTTATCTATGGATTGTATGACTTCCCTACTACAATGTAAACTTCATGAAAAGAGAACACTGGAGAAATATATATACAAAAGATGAACCGAAAATGAATTTGATCCAAAATATAGGTAAAATGGTTGCCATTATGAAGTTCTCCCGCACTGAAATGACAGGGAAATATGAGAGTGAAGCAACAAGTAAGTGGAAGTATAGATGAAATTTCCTTGCGGGCTCATGCGGAGATCTAAGTTTTCTTCCCAAGTTTCAGGTCTTCTCTTCATTATCAACATGTATGGGGTGTGTTTCCTTGCCAACCAGCAGGCTGTGCCAGGCCAGAACCACGAATCTCAGCCTGATTAGCATTTACTCACCTAGGCTCCTTCTTCTTCTCTCATCCCTCACAACCATCCAGGGTTCTTTCCCTTGCTCTAGTAGGGTGATCACATCTGGCTTAGAAATGGAACATCCTGCTTGAAAAAACATAATGGTACATAATAAAGAGAGAATTAACTTGATCGAGCCTTCAGAACAAAAAGAGTAATGGGACTGAAAAACATTCGTATTGGTGTTACTTCAGGACCACAAAGAACAATAAGAACAGAGAAGTAGGAACACTGTCTTACTTTAATTTAAACTCATACAGAGTCTCTTTCTTGAGAGGAAGTAATGATTTTTTGGGTTTTTTTGAGGAAGTAATGATTTGAGAACACTGGCTTCAAATCCTGCCTCTCCCACCTGGGTCACTATGGCCTCAGTTTTCTCAGTTGTTAAAAGGAGGTATTATGTCTGCCCATTGGACTGTTGTAAGGTTTGATTTTATAAATGTAAAGTGTCTGGATGAGTGCTTAGTACATAGTAAAGACTGTACATACTTATCAGATACTTTTATTAGGTACTTTGCTAAGAGGAAAATAATTAGTTTCTTACCAGGATATACATCTAATATTAAATGCAAAAATTCATATATTTTAAACTTTTAATCACAAATCAATTAAAAGGTAGTTATGTCTGCTGTGGTAAACTGAATGTGTCAACTTGAGTTTTAGCAAACTGTTGACTGAACCCAGCAACATGTATGTTGTACAAGCTTTTTAAATAGATATGGGGAGCCAGAACCTCTAGTCTTCCCACTCATATTACAAGTGAATAACAGATAACAGGTCATCTAGAGCAATAAGAAACCTGATTTCTTTGACAATGGTTTTGCTGTAAAGGGTCTGAGAATTTATATCTAGCTGTCACTAAAGAGGAGTAATTACAGAAAAGGCACAGAAAGACATAAAGGTCACTGGATTATGGGGGAAGCTAAAGTGCTATTTAATTGCTTAACAACAACAGTGCCCATTCCTAACTACAAAGAAGATATTCAGCAAGTTTCTAGGAAGAAATTCAGCCCTGTGAATTTCTAAATTATATGACACAGATAAGCTTACCCACTGACACCAAGTTGCTATAGTTCTCTAGTATCACATCTCTGTACAAATTCCTCTGATATGAGTTCAGGCATTCCCACTCTTCCTGAGAAAAGTCTACGGCCACATCTCTGAACATCACCAAATGCTGAAATGACAAACCCATGTATTATTTCTAAAATTATTTATTTCTCTAAAGAGCCAATGTTTAAGCTTTGCATGCCACATATGGTCTGTTTCATATCCTTCCCCTTTCCCTTCTTTTTTAAAACAATTCTTTGAAAACATAATGAGCTCAAAGGCTGGAAAAAACAGGCCAAGGAACGAATCTGGCTCACAAGCTGTAGTTTGCCAATCACCGCTAAAGAAAATACTTCCTATATACCATCGGGTACCTAATTTTACTTATTTCTAGGTATGTTCACATAGTTGATCAGAATTTCACAAGTAACTGAAAGAGTGTTCATAAGAACCTCTTATGAACTTAGGTTCATAAGAACCTAAGTGGGCCTAAAAAAATTCTCAATAAATGTATGCTTTATTCTAACCTCTCTTCCTTAAAGGATTAGGGGGAAAAAAACAGATGGATTTCCTTTCCTCCAAATGAACCATTAAATCTCTATTTTTAAAAAGTAGAGTTTGTGTGAAATTAAAGAATTTCTTCCAGACCTGACTTCATCACTATATCATTAGCATTTGTCTTTGTTATAACAAATACTTTACTGAATGTTTTTAATTTACTAAAAAATAGTCCATTTGTGTTAGATTTAGGAATGATTATATTTAGGTATTTCTATACTTTTAAAGATATTAAGTTATATTTAGAATTTAGGTTACACAAAATCTCTGAAGCTACAATGTCCAATATGCTGGCTTATACATGTTATTAACGAACACTTAAATTGTGGCTAGTCCAAATTTAGATATGCTGTAATTCAAAAATACATACCAGATATAAAAAACTTTAGAAAGAAAAACAAACATAAAACATCTCAATAATTTCCATATTGACTACACTTTTGAAATGGTAACATTTTGGGCGCCTGGGTGGCTCAGTGGGTTAAGCCTCTGCCTTCGGCTCAGGTCATGATCCCAGGGTCCTGGGATCGAGTCCCACATCAGGCTCTCTGCTCCGCAAGGAGCCTGCCTCCCCCTCTCTCGTTGCCTGCCTCTCTGCCTCTCTGCCTACTTGTGATCTCTGTCTGTCAAATAAATAAATAAAATCTTAAAAAAAAAAAAAAAAAAAGAAATGGTAACATTTTGGTGCCATATATATATAAATTTTGGCTATATTGAGTTAAATAAAACATTAAAATTAACTACATGTGTTATTTTTAAATTTTTTAATGTAACTTCAAAAAAGTTCAAGATTATATAAGTGCCTCGCATATTATTCTATACTTTTTATGAGACTGACATGCTGCTTACTGCCCTTAAGAAAGTACTAATTCTACATTTTAAAAATGCCCCACTAGTGGGACGCCTGGGTGGCTCAGTTGGTTAAGCAGCTGCCTTCGGCTCAGGTCATGATCCCAGCGTCCTGGGATCGAGTCCCACATTGGGCTCCTTGTTCTGTGGGGAGCCTACTTCTCCCTCTGCCTCTGCCTGCCACTCTGTCTGCCTGTGCTCGCTCTCTCTCTCTCTAAAAAGAAAAAAGAAAAAAAAAAAAAGGAAAAAAAAAATGCCCCACTAGAAAATTTTAAATTATACAGGTCACTCACATTATAATTCTTTTGGACAATGCTACTCTAGTGTTCTCCACTACTAAGAGTCTAAGATCAAACAATTCCCTCTAGGGACTTCACTTCTATCTTATCTCTGCTCTAGACAAAAACTGAACACAGTCAATACACTGAATAATTTGGTCAACAGATACATGGACATGGGTGGAAAAGAGTGAGGCACATGGGAGGGGCCTGGCTGCCTGGTTCCATCCCTTACTAGAATGGGAAAGACTGGGGAGAAGCTATTAGATAGGGCTGTTAGGAACTTTCTGGATAGCTAATGAGAATTTTCACATAACCTGAAAAACATTACAGTGCTTCAAACAGAAACACCAACTTACATGAGCCATGATTTTAGATTCCAAAAATTGGTCAGTTTTCCTCAAAGGTCATTTACTGGAGAAGCAGAGTCCACAGAAGCTGGAGCTGGGGGAAGAAGGTGAAGCCATAAGAATACAATTGCCTCAGAACTCTCCAATTTTAAAATGTCACACTATTTCTCCCTTCCTACACTCCTCCCTGCTCCAACACACAGACAATGAGAGATAAGAGGTAGTTTAGAAAAATATATGTCCTCCTCAAAACCACAGGAAAATCTGTTGCACAAGGACAGAGAGCAGAGACTTGCCCTGGAAGATCATGTCCAGACACTTTAGAGAGGGTTTCCAGTTAGTCCCCTACCCTAGGGAGGCTGATCTGGACCTGAGCACAGGCTGCCCAGGCCTGTCCTAAGCAGATCCATCTCCCTCCATTCCCACCTTCCCAGCTGAGAAGCGGTTGTTACATCGTCTGAACCAAACATCTTGTGGTTGGCTTCCCTAAATGTTGAAACAGAAAATACTCTGGGGGCGCCTGGGTGGCTCAGTGGGTTGAGCCTCTGCCTTTGGGTTGAGCCTCTGCCTTCGGCTTGGGTCATGATCTCAGGGTCCTGGGATCAAGTCCGACATCAGACTCTCTGCTCAGCGGGGAGCCTGCTTCCCAACCCCCTCTGCCTGCCTCTCTGCCTACTTGTGATCTCTGTCTGTCAAATAAATAAATAAAATCTTTAGAAAAAAATACTCTGGACAAGAGTTTCCCAAACTTTGCTAGACACTGGAACTGCCAGCAGATCTTTAAAATATACTGATGCCTGGCTCCTATCTCCCAAACATTTTTATTTCATTAGTATAGAGTGTGACCTGGGAATCAGGATTTTTAAATCCCCCTCAGATTTTATGAAATTTCTGACAGGTCATCATAATGGGCAACAAAGTTTGGTAATTAAACTTTGTGTACATCAGAATCACCTGGAGGGCTTATTAAAACACAGTTTGCAGGGCCTCACTCTTAGAGTTTGGCATTTAGTAGAGGTATAGGGTTGGGCTTGAGAATTTGCAGTTCTAAAAAGTTCCCAAGTGATACTGATGTTGCTGGTCCTATTGACACAATTTGAGGACTACTTACATATAGCCCACGCTAGCAGAATTTATCATGACAAAACTATACTTGCACACTGGAATCCCTCCCTGGGGGAAGGGTGAACTACCATTCCCAGACCCTCAGAGCCCACCAGTCACCATTTGCCTGTTCAGAATCACCAATACTGTCTGTAGAATCTCATTTATCAACCCATCTCTCCTCTTGGTACCCAGGCTGGGAAAAGTGAATTTGTGAAACCTAAGCATGACTAATTCTCTAGAAAGTAGAAATAACTTATTAGTTAAAACTCACTAGTGGAGTACCTGGGTGGTTCAATGGGTTAAGCCCCTGACTTCGGGACAGGTCATGATCCCAGGGTCCTGGGATCGAGCCCCACATCGGGCTCTCTGCTCAGGGGGGAGCCTGCTTCCTCCTCTCTCTCTGCCTCTCTGCCTACTTGTGATCTCTATCTGTTAAGTAAATAAATAAAATCTTTGAAAAAAAAAAAAAAAGAAAGAAAAGAATTTGGGGGGCGCCTGGGTGGCTCAGTGGGTTAAAGCCTCTGACTTCAGCTCAGGTCATGATCCCAGGGGCCTGGGATCAAGCCCCATATCTGGCTCTGCTCAGTGGGGTATCTGCTTTCCCCTCTCTCTCTGCCTGCCTCTCTGCCTACTTGTGATCGCTCTCTGTCAAATAAATAAATAAAATCTTAAAAAAAAAAAAAAC
>NW_019154169.1:5997840-6098480 GCF_002288905.1 Enhydra lutris kenyoni | reverse complement strand
CCTGCTTCCTCCTCTCTCTCTGCCTGCCTCTCTGCCTACTTGCGATCTCTCTCTGTCAAATAAATAAATAAAATCTTTTAAAAAAAAAGGAACTGGACTGGCAGATTTGAAAAATTGATGATACTTATTACTAAGTGGAAGGGAAATGGACACTCATAGTATGACATAGAAAGAATGAAAAAATATGTGTAAAGTGTTTATAATAGGACCAAAAATAGCTAGAGAGAACCTAAATATCCTTTAGCAGGTTAAATAAATTATCGTGCGTTCACACAATGGCACTAAAAACCCACTAAAAATGGGGATGCCTGGCTGGCTCAGTTGGAAAGCATATGACTCTTAACCTCAGGGTCATGAGTTCAAGACCCATGGTGAGTGTACAGGTTAGTAAAAAAATAAACGAACATTAAAAAAATAACTTTTTAATTAAAAAAACACTAAAAATGAAGGTAAAATTCTATTTGATATTGTGGAAAGATGATCACTACAAATTGTCGGGAGAAGGTAGGTTAGAAAATAATTTTGGAGGGCACCTGAGTGGCTCAGTGGGTTAAAGCCTCTGCCTTCAGCTCAGGTCATGATCCCAGAGTCCTGGGATCGAGCCCCGCATCGGGCTCTCTGCTCAGGGGGGAGCCTGCTTCCTCCTCTCTCTCTGCCTCTCTGCCTACTTGTGATCTCTATCTGTTAAGTAAATAAATAAAATCTTTAAAAAAAAAAAAAAAGAATTTGGGGGGCGCCTGGGTGGCTCAGTGGGTTAAAGCCTCTGACTTCAGCTCAGGTCATGATCCCAGGGTCCTGGGATCAAGCCCCATATCTGGCTCTGCTCGGTGGGGAGCCTGCTTCCCCCTCACTCTCTGCCTGCCTCTCTGCCTACTTGTGATCTCTGTCAAATAAATGAACAAAATCTTTAAAAAAAAAAAAAAAAAGAAAAGAATTTTATACTGTAATTGTATATTTGACAGAAAAACTACATACATACACATACATGTACACACAGGTTCATAAAACAATCTGGGAATGGAGTTAGAATAAAATTTTATTGTGTTACCTCTACTTAATGATATCCCAGGTGATCTTTATCTTGTTCTCTAACAGTTTGTATCACATACCTGGACATAAATTTAAAATAGTTCTGCAAGAAATATTATATTACAAAAAGCCCCAAAAGTTACATCATTGCTATCCTTTTCCCTAGCTTCTAAATCTAAAAACTACCTCTCTCAGCTATTTCTTTTGGTATTTAACTCCATACATTTAACATGCTACTATTTTTACTTCTGAACTTTTAGTTTTAGTCATTCTTTGCTGAAATTAAAATAATTTTGTTTTTTGTAAGCTTAATTTTCTAGGAAATTCATTCATTTCTCAAACTCTCACCCAAATCAGGAGGACTGAAGTTTTTGTCATAACAAAGCAGACTGGTCTATTTCATGTTGTGAGAATCCTTCAGAAATTCAGCCAAACACTTCAGAGTGTCACCTATAACCCACCTGGTAAAAGGCAATGCCATATTCTGTAGTGTTCCTCTCTCTGAGATCCTGCCTAACCATGAAGTGAAAAGCTGAGTAATAGCACACAGAAAGCCTGTTGAAGTAATTGCTCAGGCAGTTTGAACATTACTGCCCAACAGCTTACTTCTTATGTGATTTATAAAACATCCATAAAACAGAATACTAAAGTTATCATTAAATACTAAGTTCTAGAAAACTGTTAAGGAATAGAAAGTATTCAAGATACACTGAAAGAAAAAAAAAAATCAGTTTATAAAACAATATATAATATGATTAGTTATTTTAAATCATTAATGTGAAACAGACCTCAGTAGATGGGGAAAAATTTCCCTATTTCCATTCTGACACTTACAGTAAGTCTCTCAATTTAAATGCTATTTCTATCACAAGAATTATAATTACTTGGAAGATTTCTCAAATAAGAAGGGGAATGCTGGGATTTTACCTTTCTCCATATACCCATTATAAAATCCATGAGGGTACTGAATGTCTCTCAAACTAATAACTAGTTTGATTTCTTTTAAATTTTGATTTCTTTTAAATTTTCTATTAGGGTTATCCCATTATTTGGAAATAAAACCATACACAAAAACACATGCTTGTAGAAATATTTTGAGAAAATATGCTATAAATATTAAGTGATTATTTCTGGATGTTGAGACTATGGATAATTTTAATTTCTTCTCTTTTAGGTCCCTTGGTTACTTATTATTTTATAGGCCCGCATTAACTCCACTAGAAATATTGTTTTAAAAAGCCATTCCCCAGGGCGCCTGGGTGGCTCAGTGGGTTAAAGCCTCTGCCTTCAGCCCAGGTCATGATCCCAGGGTCCTGGGATCAAGCCCCGCATCGGGCTCTCTGCTCAGCGGGGAGGGAGCCTGCTTCCACCTCTCTCTCTCTGCCTGCCTCTCAGCCTACCTGTGATCTCTGTCTGTCAAATAAATAAAATCTTAAAAAAAAAAAAAAGCCATTCCCCAGGGGGCACCTGGGTGGCTCAGTGGTTTGGGCCTCTGCCTTCGGCTCAGGTCATGATCTCACAGTCCTGGGATGGAGCCCTGCATTGGGCTCTCTGCTCAGCGGGGAGTCTACTTCCCTCTCTCTCTCTGCCTGCCTCTCCGCCTACTTGTGATCTGTCAAATAAAAAAATAAAATTTTTTTTTTAAAAAGCCATTCCCATTAAAAAGAATTTTTTATTTCTCACAGTCATTTTTCATTTCTTATAGTCATTAAGAAACTGTCATTAAATAGGCCTACATAAATGGTAACAACAAGGAAATCAATGTGACTGAAAGAATAATTCCTACCAATTCTTTCTTTTAAATTCCTACCAATTCTTGAATACTGTCTCTCATCAATACCTGAGATCCTTCTGTGAAGGACTGCAATGCTTTTCCAAAGTGATTATGAGAGAGAAAAACAAATGCTTATTTCACAGCAGCTGCTCAATAACTTGAGCTTAACCCTCCCAGTCTCCAATGAATACTCCAGTTATTAAATCCCTGCAATGTGGGCACCTGGGTGGCTCAGTGGGTTAAGCCTCCGCCTTCAGCTTGGGTCATGATCTCAGGGTCCTGGGATCCAGCCCCGCATCTGGCTCTCTGCTCAGCAGGGAGCCTGCTTCCCCCACCCGCTCTCTCTGCCTGCCTCTCTGCCTACTTGTGATCTCTGTTTGTCAAATAAATAAGTAAAATCTTAAAAACAAACAAATAAATAAATAAATCCCTGCAATGTAGCTTATAAATTGTGTTTAAGATGCATATATAACTTAACAATTTCTCAAAGATTTTTACTCATAAAGATACTTTTCGTGGTTTAAGGGGGTAGGAGAAGAGTAAATGAAACAAGATGGGATTGGGAGGGAGACAAACCATAAGTGACTCTCAATCTCACAAAACAAACTGAGGGTTAATGGGGGGAGGGGGGTGGGGGGGGTGGGATTATGGACATTGGGGAGGGTATGTGCTATGGTGAGTGCTGTGAAGTGTGTAAACCTGGCGATTCACAGACCTGTACCCCTGGGGATAAAAATATATGTTTATAAAAAATAAAATTAAAAAAAATTTTTTTTAATAAATAAATAAAAGATACTTTTCAATATTATATTATATACATATATATTTTCCTGATGATTAAATTACTAATAAATGTAATTTTTAGTATTGCATAACATTCTACCACAGGGATGGAGTGTGAGTTACTTAATCATTTCCATATTGCTACTTTTATAAAAGGTTATCCCAAAAGCCATTCCTAGTTATCCCAGATTTTTATTCTACAGTAGTAAGAATCAATCTTGTTGGGTCTTATATAACTTTGATATCATGAAATGATAGACTTCCCCCCCACCAAATTACCTGCTGACAAATATATACAACAGTCCTATACATAATCTTGGATTTTTGTCATCCTGAAAACCTATAAACAGAGTCCAAAGACTTCACATTAAGAATCTCTCTTTTGCGGGGCACCTGTGTGGCTTAGTGGATTAAGTGTCTGATTTCAGCTCAGGTCATGGTCTCAGGGTCCTGGGATGGAGCTTCCCCCTTGGCCCAACTCTCCCCATGGCTCCAAGTTCACTGGAGCTTCTCCCTCTGCACCACCCCACCACCACTCCTGCACATTCTCTCTCTCTCTCTCTAATAAATAAAATCTTTTTTTAGAAAAAGAATCCCTGTGTTGGTCCATTCCAGTGCCCAGTTGGTCCATTCCATTCCATTCATTTTCCTGCTTGCAAGCATCCATCCTAATTAATCTCACATTTTCGTTACTCTTTTTTTTTTTCTAAGATTTTATTTATTTGACAGACAGAGATCACAAGTAGGCAAGAGAGGCAGGCAGAGAGAGAGGCGGGGCGGGGGTGGGGGGTGGGCAGGGAGCCCTATGTGGGTATGTTGGGCTAGATCCCAGGACCCTGGGATCATGACCCGAGTGGAAGGCAGAGGCTTTAACCCACTGAGCCACCCAGGCGCCCCACATTTTCATTACTCTTGAGAATACAGAAAGCTGATATGGAATGACTAAGAATCATCATTTAAAACCAACAGCTAATATTGTGCCTTCTAATGTGCCTGGTACTCCTCTAAGAGCATTAAGAGATATTAATTTAGGCACTCTTTAAAACCACCATGTGAGGTATATATTATTGTAATTCTGGATTTACAGATGAAGAAACTGGGACTAAAAATATTGCTTAAACTCAGATTTAAGTAGCAAGCAGGATTCAAATTCCTTTAATCTAGGTTCAAAAAAAATTTTTTTAAGATTTTATTTATTTATTTGACAGAGAGAGAGAGAGAGATCACAAGCAGGCAGAGGGAGAGGGGGAAGCAGGCTCCCTGCTGGCTCCATCCCAGAACCCTGAGACCATGATCCCAGCAGAAGGCAGAAGCTTAACCCACTGAGCCACCCAGGTGCCCCTAGGTTCAAAATTCTTAAACACCTTATATACCTGAGTCTACTGAAAACACAGCCCAAACAAATTCATGCTACAAACTTTCAGTCATAAGATGAGTAAGTTCTGAAGACCAAAAGGACAGCATGGTTACTGTATAATACACCTAAGATTTGCTAAGAGAGTAGATCTTAAGTTTTCTCACCACACACAAAAGTAGCTCTGAGGTGATGGACCTTAATTAGTCTGACTGTGGTAAACATTCCATTCCACAATGTATACATATACTGAAGCATGTTGTACACCTTAAATATATATCATTTTGTATTTGTGAAAAATAAGCAAAACAAACCCATGCAACCAAACCTGTAACCACATCTGCCTGGTAGCAAAAATTTACAATCACGGAGTCCCTTGGAAAAAAATCCCCATCCCTAATCTGGAATCACTGAAGGTATCTAAACAAACCCTAAACTACTCCTTAAGAAACCACAGTCGAAAACAAAGCACGAACATTGACTTCCCAAAGCGGTATTTCCACAATCAGAATCCTTAAGAAAAAGTGTCACAAAGCAACTGAATATATAGCATACGGTTAACTAACAGCAGAATTGCACTAAATGGACATGAGAGAGCGTTACCTATTAATTGGGTCCCCTGCCGTTAACTACATAGGGAAATCTTAAAGCCCAAATCGATGAATAGACCATTCTTAAGCAGCACATTCCAAGGGAAGAAAATCAAGAAGCCCAGTGTTCTGAAAATCAAATGCATTTCACGGAAACAAAGAAGCAGCACAAACTCACACAGAACCTGGCTTGCGGAGGCGCCGAGGCGATTTCTTTCACTTCAAAGGCCTTCTCCGGAGACTGGCAGGGCTGGGGAAGCAGACAGTGTTCATTAACACCCCAAGCTTTTCTTGATCGGTTAGAAACCACCCTCCGTGCCCTGCGACCCTCCCTAACCACCAGAGGTATGCACAAACGTAAACGAGAGGCAAACGTGGAAAGGTTTGCGGTCACTCGTGTCCAGGTTCGCGGCTCTGCACGGTAGTTCGGACATCGCTACTGCTCACCCCGTGGGACGGCCCACCGCGTTGTCTTCTGTCCAGCGGATACTCCGGACCTCAGAGGTCAGCCCTGAATCTAGCTCCAGCGTTTTCAGGGGACCTTTATTCTGGGGCTCCACCACCGATTGCCCTCTACCGCCGGGCCTAGGTGGTTGAGAAGACCGAGGAGCGTAGGACCGCAGGGTCTCGCATTGCAGAATAGGCCGCGCCCACAAACCGGGCCCGGCCCCGTTACTACCGCACGAGTTTAAATCCACCCGGTCCGGGTCTCCTCACTCTGGAGGAATCGCCTAGTAGTCCGAGGCCCCAGGACCCACCCCCGGTCTGGTCCGCAGAATCTGGCCCTTCCCGTACTCGTTTCTTTCCGAAAAGCAGCGGCCACAGCAAAGCCTGGCTCCGCGCGCTCCTACCGCGACCGGTTCTGACGACCACCCAGCCTTCAAATCTCCAAGCTTCCAGATCGCCTATCGCGGCACGAGTGCGCACGCGCGCAGGGGGCGGGGACAAGTGTCTTGGTTCTTCAGGAAGGCCTGGCCGGGAAGAATGGGGCAAGGCCGTCAGCTTTCCAAGTGCAGAAGTAGAGTTCCAGCAGGGCCAGGGTTTCTGAAGCCTGCAAAGGTGACCCTGTGAGTGACCGGTGCTACCGAGGATAATCCGAGCCTGTTCGCTTTTTGGAAATGTAGTCCAAAATCACTGTGTATTTTAGCTTTCTACTTTGGGCTCTTGGCTCGGTCCCCCGTTTGTGCCGCGAACACCGCCCTCGAGCACCGAGCGCTGAGGATTCGGGGAGTTGTCGTTTCTGTCCAGAGTACGCAGGCGCGGGAGTAGGTTGGGGGCGGGGCGAACCCTGAGCTTTACTGAGGTTGGGGAGACTCTTGGAGCAACAACCATTGGAGCCTGCGCCTGGCTTGGGGCCTATCCAGGTCTTTATTTAGGCTTGAAGGGATAACCCTGAGTGATAACCAGTGCTCTGCTCATGGTTCATGTGTTGTTTTCTGGGGTACTGGCGTGGAGTCTCGAGTGCCTGAGTGTGTGATCGAAGACTGGGTTTGTTTTTCCTGCTTGGAGCTGTTTTCCTCGCATATGTGCCAGTCTTTCGATGCACCGGGAAGGACTGGGAAGGCGCCACAGAGAACACTGTGCGTGATTATTCCTGACTGTGATGCCAGGTTTGTCTGAAGTCTCTGTGGTTTGTGGCATTAAAAAAAAATAATAAAAGTGAAAGTCCATGGAGTGAATCAGAAGATCTAATTGGCTTTTTTGAACTATTCGTGAGTTGGGCAGTATACCTACTAATAAATAGATATTCCCAGGAGTTTTACAGAATGGAAAATTTTAGAGGCAGGATGGTGGGGCAAGGAAATTATTAGCAGAATAAAAGAAAGGGTTGTTTCACGCCACGTCATCTTTTTGAGGGAAGGGAAGAGACAGGAGTCTTATTTTTCAGATTACCTTTCTAGTGCTAATCAGGAAGTTTCAAATGGACAGTTCAAAGGTCACATATCTGGGAGTAGTTAAAACTGCAGTTGCTAATTATTTAAAATTGTTAATCTTGGCTTGCTCTCTGTGGGTAAGTGATTCCATTTGGGGGCCTGTTTCTTTTAGAATTGTGAAGTGCCTCAAAGTGTATGTATCATTGAAAGTGGCTGTTCTGTGAAGGAAGGAAACCAGAGAATGTCACCTCCATATATACCTTTTTGACATAAGAATTATTTGAATTGGAGGCAATTTATAAGCATGAAAGTCAGGAAAAGCGCTCTCTTCCCTCCCCCCACTTCTGCCTAAACGCAGGGTATACATTCTCCCTTATTGGAAACAACTCTAGACTCTTAGCCCATAGATGGCACCAAAGGAATCTGCAAATAAACCATACTCCATTAATTCCTTTCACAGATTGCCATCCTTGGAAGCCTAAAACTGCTTTAATTTATCCTATCATTTCTCTAAAAACTTATTATTTGTTGAATGCGAAGCCACCACTTTTGAGTTACTCTTGTTTTCTCCCATATGACCTGTGCATACATGTTAATAAATTCTTTGTCTCCTGTTAATCTGTCTTTTTTGTTACAGAGCCCCAGCTGAAAACCTCAAATGGGTAGAGGTTAAAAAAAAAAAAAAATTCTCTCTTGGTAGCCCTTTGTGTGTTATTTCTGGCATAGTTTTGATAGGCCTGCACTTCTGCTTCTTACTTTCCATGGACATTATGCTTGTGGGTGTAGGGGAGCAGAATTTGCCACCCAAAATATGTCTTCTTTAGCATAAGGATTATTTTAGGCTGATTATTTTTAAGAAACTGCAAACACAGAAGGTCTGAAACTGGGTAGAAGTTACTTATTGTAAGAAACATTTACATTTAGGGCATTTGGGTGGCTCAGTCGTTAAGTGTCTGCCTTCAGCTAAGGTCATGATCCTGGAATCCCAGGATCAAGTCCCGAATCAAGATCACTAGTCAGCAGGAAGTCTGCTTCTCCCTCTGACCCTCACCCCACTTGTCTTCTCTCTCTCTCAAATAAATAAATAAAATCTTTTAAAAAAAGAAACCTTTACTTTTATAAGGGAAATCTCCATTTGTTAGGGGTGTCTCCCTTACTGAACCAAGAAGAAGGTACCTCAATTTCTAGAATATTATCAGTGGAGAAGGCATGGACTTAAATCTACATAACAACCTTATCCTTGTTGGGACACCTGGGTGGTTCATTGGGTTACAGCCTCTGCCTTCAGCTCAGATCATGATCCCAGGGTCCTGGGACTGAGCCCTGCATTGGGCTCTCTGCTCTGTGGGGAGCCTGCTTCCCTCTCTTTTTGTCTTGCCTGCCTCTCGGCCTACTTGTGGTCTCTGTTTGTCAAATAAATAAATAAAATTTAAAAAACAAAACAAAACAAAACAAAAAACCCAACAACCTTATCCTTGTTTATTCTGCTTTTCCTGGTAACCCCCCATAACTGACCGTCCACCCCCAGCATCTTTTTTTGTCTTTAGCTGAAGATGGTAATGAAGGTGATGACTTTGGCCATTTGGGGGAGTCACTCAGTTTTCCTAGGTCTCTCCCTTGTATACAGGAAATATACATGTTATTAAACTTTTGTTTACCTCCTGTTAATCTGTCTCATGTCAATTTAATTCTTAGACCAGCCAAAAGAATCTTGTAGAGCAAAGAAAAATTTTTCCTCCCCAGTGTGAATCACTATGTTACTAGGTGTTGGAATCTTTTTTTTTTTTTTAAGGATTTTATTTATTTATTTGACAGAGAGAGACACAGCGAGAGAGGGAACACAAGCAGGGGGAGTGGGAGAGGGAGAAGCAGGCTTTTTGCTGAGCAAGGAGCCTGATGCAGGGCTCGATCCCAGGACCCTAGGATCATGACCTGAGCTGAAGGCAGATGTTAACCATCTGAGCCACCCAGGCTCCCCCAGGTTTTGGAATCTTGATGGTCAGAATCTTGGCCATTAAGTGTGCCCTCCAGAATGTGGTGCTACAGCATTTAAATGAGTAAAATAATTAAAGGCAAAAAATATGTAATATGATTATTGTTATTTCTGAGTGATAAGATTGTAGGATTATATAATCGGGAAGTTGAAATTAATAGGATTTCATAAAACAATAGAAGGGCACTTTACTTTCTCTTTTAGCTGTACTTGCAATATTCATCTGTCAATTAGGTTTTTTTAGTTAGCTTTTAGGTTTTGGTTTTTGGGGTTTTTTTTACCTGTACCTAGATGAAATCTTGGATGAATTCAATGATGTTTTCAATCAGTCTTGGATGATACAAGTTTCTTTGAACAATTTTAGCTAAAAGATCAGTTTCATTTTAGTAATTAAAAATGTCTTTAGTAATAAAAATATCTGGTGTAATAATCAATATTTCATTTAAAGTAAAAAAAAAAATCCATCTTTTTCTTTCTCCTTGACCACATCCAAATATGGTTATATCTCAATTACTCACTAAGTCAATATCTGCTATTTATTTAATAATATAAACTATTTTTTCTTCAAAATCAACTAGATTTTCTAGATATTTTTTCTTTATTAAGGGTGAAGGATTTAATTAATTCTCTTTGTACCTGTTCTTCAGTTTTAGAGATGTTCCACAGATAAATGTTCCGTATTTATGTTAAATGTTCACAGATGATTTTTTTTCAATTGTTCAGATATCCATTAGAATCTCTCAGTCTACCATTCTGGGGCTTCAGTTGGACTCTACAGTTGTCCTGAAACTTACTTCCATTGTTTTCCTGAACTGGATTACTGTTTCTTGGAATTAAGTTAATTTTTCATTTTCACTAAAGTTCTTTTCCAGTTGCTATTTATATCCCCAATGTACTGAAATTTCTTGACTTATGGCATGGATCTTTAAATATTTTTTATGCTAGATATAGGTGAGATTTTTAGTTTGTAGGCTCCAGATCTGAGAATTTTTCTTATATTTTTGGTTTTTGCAGTCTTCTCTATTTCAGGTTTTTTATTGCTGGAATCTGTATTTGCTGAAAGGACTGTTCCTGAGCTGTGCCTACTTCTTCATAGCTTCCTGTTCTTATTTATGAGTGCAATATAATTTTCAATCTCTCAGTATAATTATAGTTGTTCAAAGTTTTTGTGTCCATTTTTGTCTTTTATGGCCAAATCAAATTTCTTTTTTTTTAAAGATTTTACTTATTTATTTGACAGAGAGAGAAATCACAAGTAGGCAGAGCAGCAGGCAGAGAGAGAGGGGGAAGCAGGCTCCCCACAGAGCAGAGAACCTGATGCGGGGCTTGATCCTAGGACTCTGGGATCATGACCTGAGACAAAGGCAGAGGCTTAACCCACTGAGCCACCCAGGCATCCCTCAAATTTCTTTTCAAAAAAGCTTGAATTCTTTTTCTTCCTTTCACATGGGATACTTTCCTGAAATGTGTGGTAATCCTTGCCTCCAGTCAAGAGGTAAAATTTCTCAACTGGCAGACATTAGAGCCAGCTTTTTTACCAGAAAACTTCCAGAAAGCTCTCTTCTCTGCTCTTTGGTTTAGAGCAGAAAATAGGTCCCGTCTCCTAATTACTGGTGTTTGGGGCTAGGATAGGGAAGATCCTGAGAGGCCCACAGTTCTGGATATGGTTTTTCACTCAGACTCCCTGTGCCTCAATCCTGTCTTCATTTGTGCAGTTGTACATCCTTTCTGGGTCACTTTACCCAGAGATCAAACCCCCTGTGCAGTGTATTTGGTTACATAAGAGAGGAAAAGTAAAAGGGGAGAATAACCAGTTTGTGCACAAATTTTCAATGCGTTTGTTTCCAGGTCCATACCTCTCTAGGTTTATCATCTTTAGAGAATATAGAACTCAGCAACCAGTAGGATTTAATTGACATTTATAAGGGTTGATCCAACAGCAACAGAAAACATATTCTTTTCAAATGTTCACAGAGCATATAATGAAATATATCAAATGCATGGCCATAAAATAAACTCCTAATATTTAAAAGAGCTGAAATCACATGGAGGATATTCTCTGACCACAGTGGAATCAAACTAGAAATCAGTAACAGAAAACAGGAAGGTCTCCAAACACTGAGAAACTAAACAACAAACTAAACACTCTTATAAATAAACTGTGGGTCAAAAAGGAAACCTTAAATAGAAAATTACATTAAGTTGAATGAAGATATAAAATACCAAAATTCATGGGACACAGATAAAACAGTACTATGGGGAACTTTTTTGGCACTAAAGGAATACATTAGGAAAGAAGAATCTGAAACCAATAATCTAATAAGCTCCCACCTAAAGAACTTAGGGGGGAAAAAAAGCGATATACACACCAAGCAGAAGGAATTAAATTTAAAGATGAGCTTTGACCTAATTCTCATACTTTATATGCAGATCAATTCAAAATGGATCACAGACTTAAACATTAAAACTATAAAACTCGTAGGAAGAAACAGAGGAGATTAGGACCAAGGATTCAGGATTAAGGTAAGTAGAGTTCTTAGACTTACTACCAAAAGCATAATCCATACAAGGAAAAACTGAAAAATTGGACTTCATTAAAAATAAAGTCTCTGATCTGTGAAAGTCCACATTAAGAGGATAAATAGATAAGGTATAGTCAAGAAAAAAATATTTGTAAACCATGTATCCAACAGAGGGCTAGTATGTAGAATGGATATGTTAGTTAGCTTGATTATGGTGACGTTCACAATGTATGCATATAGCAAACCATCAAGTTGTGTTCCTTAAATATATATAATTTTAATATTCAATTATACCTCAATAAAAATTAGGTGTGGATAGAATGAAAAGTTCTAATATAAGTTTCATTGGAGTGTCAAAAGGGGAAAAAAAGAATGAAGAAAAGATAGTATCTGAAGAGATAATGGATGCAAAGTTTCTAGAATTGAAGAAAACTGAACCCACAAATCCAGGAAGTACAATATATCCCAGGTGGGACTAACGAAACAAAAAAAGACCTGTGCTTAAACATACTATAAAAAACAAACAACACAACACAACTTGAGAATACAGAAGATTAAAAGGACCCAAACTAGGGATCCCTGGGTGGCTTAGTCAGCTAAGTGGCTGACTTGATTTTAGTCCAGGTCATGGTGCGGGGTCCTGGGATCGAGCCTCACGTTGGGCTCTGTGCTCAGCAGGCAGTCTGCTTGAGGATTCTCTCTCCCTTTCCCTCTGGCCCTCCCCCTACTTGCACATGCACGCTCTCCTTCTCAAATAAATAGATGAATCTTAAAGGAAGGGGGCACCTGGGTGGCTCATTCAGTTAATTGACTCTTGATGTGGGCTCAGGTCATGATCTCAGGGTTGTGGGATCAAGCCTTTCCTCAGGCTCCCCACTCAGTGGAGTCTGCTTGAGATTCGTTCCCTCCCACTCTGCACCCTGCCCCCGCCAGCTTGTGGTGCATGCTCTCTCTCTCTCTCTCTCAAATAAATAAATAAATAAAATCTTTAAAGTGTACAGTTCAGTGATTTTTAGTATATTCACAGAATTGTATAACAATTACCACAATTTTATTTTATTTTTTTAAAAGATTTTATTTATTTATTTGACAGACAAAGATCACAAGTAGGCAGAGAGGCAGGCAGAGAGAGGAGGAAGCAGGCTCCCCGAGGAGCAGAGAGCCCGATGCGGGGCTCAATCCCAGGACCCTGGAATCATGACCAGAGCCGAAGGCAGAGGCTTTAACCCACTGAGCCACCCAGGCGCCCCAATTACCACAATTTTAAAGCATTCTGATCATCTCCCCCAAAGAAACCCTAAACTTGGGGCACCTGGGTAGCTTAGTTGGGTAAGCATCTGCTTTTGGCTCAGATCACGATCCCAGGGTCCTGGGACTGAGCACTGCATTGGGCTCCGTGCTCAGCAGGGAGCCTGCTTCTCCCTCTCCCTCTGTCTGCTGCTTCCCCTGCTTGTGCTCTCTCTCTCTCTGTCAAATAAATAAATAAAATCTGTAAAAAGAAAAAAGAAAAAAAAGAAAGAAACCCTAAACTCATTAGTACTCCTATTTTCCCCCCAAATCCTTCTTCCCTAGGCAATCACTGTTTTACTTTGTGTCTCTATGGACTTACCAATTTGGCAATTCCATATAAACTGAATTATGTAATAGGTGGTCTTTTGTGACTGTCTTTTTCACTTAGCATAATGTTTTCATCTATTTTGTAACATGTATCAGGACTTCATTCCTTTTTATTGCCAAGTAATAGTCCATTGTATGGATATACTACATTTTATCCATTCATCTAGTAATGAGCATTTGAGCTGTTTCTACTTTTGGCTATTACAAATAATGCTGCTGTGATTATTGATTTACAAGTTTTTGCGTGGACCTATGTTTTTATTTCTTTTGAGTATCTACTTAGAGTTGAATCAATGGGTTATGTAGTAACTCTATGTTTGACTGTTTGAGGAACTGGCAAACTTCCAGAACAGCTATACCTTTTTACATTTCCATAAGTAATGTATGAGGGTTCCAATTTCCCCACATCCTCACCAATACTTGTCTTTTTCATTATAGAATTCTTATTGTGTGTCAAGTGGTATCTCATTGAGGTTTGGTTTTATCTCCCTGATGGCTAATGATGTTCATGTACTGGTTGGTCAGTTACATACCTTTTGAGGAAATAACTAATCAGGTCCTTTCCCTGTATTTTATTATTGGATTATTTGTCTTTTTTACTGAATTGTGACAGTTTTTTATGTATTCTAGATAAAATTTTCTTATCAGATAGATGATTTACAAAATTTCTTTTCCATTTGATGGGTTGCCTTTCTACGTTCTTCATGATGTCCTTCAAGCAAAAAGGTTTTTAATGTTGATTATGTTCAATAATGCATTATGGAGTTACCTTAGTTTTGGGGGGCTGCTATAATAAAATACCATAAACTGAGTGGCTTATAAACAATAGAATTTTACTATGCACTTTTACTAAGCTGGAAGTCCAAGATCAGGGTGCCAATATAGTCAGGTTCTGATGAAAGTCCTCTTCCAGGTTCATGCTGTGTCCTTGCAGTATCCTTATTTCTTGCTGTGTCCTCACATGGTGGAGGGGTTCCTGGGCTAAGATTGGATTGGTAAATTCAAACCAAAACAAGCAGTGATTTGATAAGCTCTACAAACTTTTTATGGAGAAAAGAACAAACTAAACCAAAAATTAGCAGGTGGAAATAAGAAAGATTGGAGTGGGAAAAAATTAAATAGAGACTAGAAAAACAATAGAAAAGATCAACAAAACTAAAAGCTGATTTAAAAAACAAACACCCCCCCCCTCCTTTCTTGGTAAAACTTTAGCCAAACTAAAAATGTAGACTGAAAATTATAAAAGAAAGAGGGGACATTACAGCTGATGCCACAGAAATATAAAGGATCGTAATAGACTACTGTGAACAATTATATGCCAATAAATGGGATAACCTAAAATTATGGACAAAACCCTAGAAACATATAACCTACAAAGAATGAACCATGAGGAAATAGAATATCTGAACAGGTCAATAATTAGAGATAGAATCAGTGATCAAAATCCTTCCAACAAAGAAAAGCGCAGGACAAGATGTCTTCATTAGTGAGTTCTACCAAACACTGAAAGGAGAATTAATGCCAGTCATTCTCAAACTCTTCCAAAAAATTGAAAAGGAAGGAAAACTTCCAAATTCATTCTATGAGGCCAGCATTACCCTAATACCAAACACTGACAAAGACAGAAGAAAGACAACAACAAACCAATATACTTGATGAACAGATACAAATATCCTCAGCAAAATATCTGCAAATCAAGTTCAACAGCACATAAAAAAGATCAAACCATGATCAAGTGGAATTTATCCCTAGGATCCAGGGATGGTTCAATATACACAAATCAATAAACATTATACACCCATTAATGGGATGAAGGATAAAAATCATGATCATCTCAATAGACCTTTAAAAAAAGCACTTAACAAAAATTCAACACTCTTTCATGATAAAAACCCCCAGCACATTAGGTATAGAAGGCATATTACTCAACATAATAAAAGCCACACATGACAAGTCCAAACTAATATACTCAATGATGAAAAGCTAAAAGGTTTTCCTCTAAGATTAGGAATAAAACAAGGATGCCCACTCTTGCTACTTCTATTTAACATATTAATGGGAGTCCTAGCCAGAGCAATTAGGCACAAAATGAAGTAAAAAGCATCCAAAACTGAAAGGAAGAGATAAAATTATCTTTCTTTGCAGACAACACAATATTATATATTGAAAACCCTACAGACACCACCAAAAAACTGTTATGTTTGCTTCTCATTTTTTCCTCCAAAAAGAACACAGGTATTAAATGGGTTGGAATTTTCTGTGACTTTCTCTCTTGATTCTGGTACATGGAACAGTGCCTAACATATAACAAGTTCTCAATAAATTTGTTAAGTGAATAATTGACTGAATCAACTGCTGGTTACACAGGTAGTTTATACTATTCACAGTTGAACTTCATGTTTTCCCAGGATTTTAAAAAATGCATACATATAAAGCAGGTTAGGATAGGCCTAAATTTTGTTGCTCCTACACCTTTACTCTCTCCAGTTACCTCCTTGCCGCTCCCACATTTCACTTTGTCCTGGACTATTCAAAATTTGTTCTAGGAATCCAAGGAAAGTTTACACCTTAGGCTGGGGCCTCAGATCCTCAATGCAGGGAGGCAGGCTGGTTGTTTCTATGACTGAAGCAGCACTGCCACCAGAGAGTATCTGTTGGGCCTGATCAAGTGGAAAGAAGCCATTAGAGCCAAGAGGAGAATATGGGAAGATGGAGGGATGTCCACAGGGTGGCCAAAAATCAGACACAGGCTGGGGAGCCAAGCTTGCAGACATGATGGTTGAGGAGCTGAAATTGACTTCAGAAAGAGCAATTAGGCCAGTGGAGAGAGGAATGCTGGTATCATTAGTTGGAAAGGGGGTGGTCTATGGAAAGGAAGTAGGGAATACACACGCACGGGTGTAGGTGACTCCATTCTGCAGAACTTAGGATACAAGAGAAGAATTGAAGTGCTGGGAGCACCGGGGAAGATGGACCTGGAATCTGTTGCAGTTGTGACCGAGGCATTGGGATGCAGAGGACCTCTTTCCTCCCCATTCAGAGGGCACCCCAGATAGGCTGAAACTTGAAGGGTGGAAGACACACAGTAGCACTTGTAGGAGAGGGTGAGTCAGGAGTTGACTTTCTCATTTTATAGTCCATGCCTGGTGTGGAGAAGGAATCAGAGATGGAAGGGTTTGGGGGCTGACCAGACAGGGCCATCTATGTCAGTGTCTGAAATAATGGGATGTAATGGGTCAGCAAAAGGCTGAGGGCAATAAGTATGATGAGGTAGCTGGCAGGTGAGTTGCCTTCTTCTGGGACAAACTACCCATAGAGGTAGCCATTCCAGCAGATTCCAGGATGGCCAGTGAGCTTGCTTCTTCTCTGTGGATCAATGCTGAGGGCTAGAGGGGAAGCTGATAGAGGAACAGTCCTTGCAGCAGGCAGGGGAAAGAAAGAGATGGCTGTGAGGCACTGCAGTCTGAGATGGCCTCAGCCTTAGTCCCCAGCACATTGTTGATGCAACGACACACTGCCTCCTTCTCCAAGGCCCCTAGCTGGAGGAGGGGGTTGCCAGATACCCTCTGACTCTTCTGGACCTACCTCCTTCTGCTGGATGAAGGGAGAGGAGTTTATTGGGAGGTATAGTGGTTCCTCCTCCACTCCGGTTCCTGCGCCCTAGGAGGATTGGGCAGAACAGGGGTTCTTGAACCAGCAGAGCAGGAACCCCTGGGGAGTTGGCTTTAGGATCTTTAGTGCTGGCCAGACAACACACCTTTGTGGTCAATCACCATATGTCCATCTGTCCTTTCCCCTGGGGATACTGGAGGAGAGAGCTGCTCAGAACAGAAGCAAGGGTGCCACCAGATCCTGTTCATGCATGGGGGCCATGGTGACAGGTTGTGACAGACATATTTACCCTGTGACCCAGCAATCCCACTAGTAGGTAATTACTCAAGAGAAACAAAAATATAGGATCATATAAAACATGTATGTGAATGATTTTTGCTGCTTTATTCATTCATATCTTCTAGATAAAAGACTATTCAGATTATAATTTTGTCTTGAGTGTGTATATGTGTGTGTATGTCTATTAGTTTACCATTTCAGGTAAAATGTAGAAAGCTTTTACTCTTCACTCTTTATACTTGCCGTATGTTTTACATCTGTATGCATTAAACACTTCCCCCACCCCCAACAGTGGTATAACTTTGGTTTTTAAAGCCATATTGCCATTTAAAGAATTTAAGAGGACTATCATATTTATGCACACATTTACTATTTCTGTTGCTCTTCCTTTATTCTTGAAGTTCCAAGCTTTCTTCTTGCATCATTTTCCTTCAGCCTGAAAAAGTTCCTTTCACATATTTTTAGGGTAGTTGACTGGTGATGAATTTTCTTAGTTTTCCTTCATCTGCATCTGTATTTATTTTCCTTTCATTCATTGAGGATATTTTTGCTGAATAGAATTCTATTTGCTGAGGGGGCACCTGGGTGGCTCAGTGGGTTAAAGCCTCTGCCTTCGGCTCAGGTCATGATCTCAGGGTCCTGGGATCAAGCCCCGCATTGGGCTCTCTGCTCAGCAAGGAGCCTGCTTTCCCTCTCTCTCTCTGCCTACTTGTGATCTCTGTCAAATAAATAAAATTTAAAAAAAAAGAATTCTATTTGCTGAATAGAATTCTACAGTTGACAATTCTTTTGTTTCAGGACATTAGTGATGTTTTTCCACTTCTGGCCTCTGTGGTTTCTTTTTTTTTTTTTAAGATTTTATTTATTTATTTGACAGAGAGAGATCACAAGTAGATGGAGAGGCAGGCAGAGAGAGAGAGAGAGGGAAGCAGGCTCCCTGCTGAGCAGAGAGCCCGATGCAGGACTCTATCCCAGGACCCTGAGATCATGACCTGAGCCGAAGGCAGCGGCTTAACCCACTGAGCAACCCAAGTGCCTCAACCTCTGTGGTTTCTGATGAGTAACCCATACTTGTTCAAATTGTAACCTTCCCCTCTCTGTAGATGGGTTTTTTTTTTTTTCCCCTCTGACTACCTTCAAGAATTTTCTTCATCTTTGGTGTTCAGCAGTTTAAATACAATGTCTCAGAGTGAGATTTTTCTGAGCTTCTTGAATCTCTCACCAAATTTGGGGACTTTCAGCTATTTTTCCTCAAATATTTTTTTCTTCACTAAACTGCCCCCCCTTTCTGGAACTCCAGTGAAATGAATCTTAGAATTTCTTGTATTGTCCTACAGTTTTGGAGACTTCGGTATACGTGTATATGTAAACATTTTATTTTGTAACAGTTTTAACTCTAATGAACTATTGTAAAATTTGTACAGAGAATTCCCATACATGCCTAGTTTCCCCTATTATAAATATGTTACACTAGTATGGTACATTTATCATAATCAATGAATCAATATTAATATTTTATTATTAGTTAAAATTATTAGCAGACTTTATTCAGGTTTCCTCAGTTTTCTTACGGTCTTGTGTTCCAGAATCCCACCCATGATACCACATTATACATAAAAGTTATGTACCCTTAGGTTCCTCTGGTTGGGATACTTGTTTTTGATGACCTAGAAACTTTTGAGGATTACTGGTCAGGTATTTTATAGAATGTTTCTATTGGAATTTATCTTGGGCTTTTCTTATAAGATTTGTATCATATGTTTTGGGGAGGAAGAAGTAAAGTACCGCGCTCTTCACATTGTATCAAGAGTACATACTACTAATATGACTTACCACTGTTGGCTTGCAGTGTATTTACAAGTTTTCCCCACTGTAAAGTTACACATTTTTTCACCATTTCTATACTGTATTCTTTGGAAGAATGTTATTACCCACACTTAAAGAGTGGGGAGCTTTGTTCTACTTCCCTAAGGGCATAGTATTTACATTAATTATTTGGAATTCATCTGCATGGTAAACTTGTCTTTTTTTCCCAATTCATTTATTTATTCAATCATTTATGTTCAACATAGACTCATGGATATTTGTTTAATACTTTGAGTTATAATCCAATTAATTGTTACTAAAATTGTTGTACCTTTGGCATTTGGGAGTTCTTTTAGTTGACTCTGTATCTCTTTGACATAGTGCCTTGTGGAAAAAGTGTTTTTTGGGTGCCTGGGTGGCTCAGTGGGTTAAAGCCTCTGACTTCGGCTCAGGTCATGATCTCAGGGTCCTGGGATCGAGCCCCGCATCGGGCTCTCTGCTCAGCAGGGAGCCTGCTTCCTCCTCTCTCTCTGCCTACTTGTGATCTCTGTCTGTCAAATAAATAAATAAATAAATCTTTAAAAAAAAAAGAGTGGTTTTGTGTTTTGTTTTGGTTTTTTGAGCTCTTTCAGCACTAAAAGTTGCTCCAACTTCATCTTGTATATTTGCTGTAATCAGTCATTTATCCAAGGATCTCTGGTTCCTTTCAGGGGAAAACAGTATTAGGAATCAAGTTTTGATTGCTAGGGTGCTCATTTTATGGGGGTGATGTTGCTTCTAGACCCACTCAGTAAACAGAGTAAAGAGATATATGTGTACATACACATATCTATAAATATTTCTATATCTAATCACCTGCATCTACATTAGGATAAATGCAAGTTCATACTTATGTGGCTCTTTTAATTTTTGTTAGATATATGTTCCTATCTGCTCCTCCTGTGTCATTTCTGTTGGTCTATCTTCTAGTTCACTGACCTTGCTCCATTCAGTTATTGAGCTCATCAGGGAATATTTCATTTTTAATATTATAGTTTTTAGCTATAAAGTTTCCATTTCCTTCTTCTCCACAATTTCTAATTTCTCTGCTGATAATCTCTATGCTTCCGTTCATTTCAAGAATATTTATCTCTACCTCATTGAGCACGGTTGTTGAGAATCTGCGGGCAGTTGTTCCCGTCTCAAAGCAGTTTTCAAGTCTTTGCTATGCTTTTTGTTTCTACATTATGCCCACATCATTCAAGGGTCAACCTGGGGCTTGAATAGTAGCATATATTGTAGTTCTCAAAGACTTTGTTCTGCTTATTTGGGCCTGTTCTGTGCATGTGCTGCTCAGGGTGAGCCTAGGACTTACATGTTAGTTCATATGCAGATTCTCCAGTTTTCTCCTCTTCAGGATTTATCCCCATTCTGACTTGCAAAGCCCTATTTGACATATTACTCTAAGGATTTCGCCCTTTGTGCCATCATGTAGTTGACTAGGACAGTCTTTAAGGTGATACAGCTAGCCAGAGCAGAGGAGACAAAAATAATGGAGATTTTTCAGAAAACAGGGGTCCCTTTATCTGTTCCTTAGCCAGAAAGCCAAGTCATCTCTCAGGGTACCTGTGCCATTGTGAAATGGCAGTACAGATCCACAATGAGGGTTGTCTTTGGGGGTGCAGCTGAGAGAAAAAAACAAAACAAAATGAAACAGGGATGGTCCCCACACTCTCTGACATGCAAAGGCCTACCTTCCCAGTCATCTGGATAGAAAAAGGAGTTTTATCAGAGTTTTTGCTTTCAGTGCCTGCTGTACAGAGACAAAGGAGGAAAAGCACCCTCCATAATCACCTCCTTATATGTTATTATTCAAGTTTTCACTTCTGTCCCCATTCGCCTGGTATTGTTCACTTTTTTACTTCTCTTCAGCATTTTATTTGTAATCTCTGAGAGAGATCATTTGCAGTCAAATGCTCTTCCAGTGAGAGAGATCGTTTGTAAGGAACTTGCTCCATTTTGGCTGGAAACACTTCAAAAATTATTTTTAAATAAATACATATGTAAGAAATGTTTTATAATTATTTGTAAATATTTTAAATGCTACCATTATATGCCAAAATGTTACTAGAGCTTACCTATAAATAATGTTCATTTTGTAATTTCCTATATTTCCCTATAGTTTTGTGACTATATGTTTTAATTGTATCATTAAGAAAATAAATGGGGCGCCTGGATGGCTCAGTGGGTTAAAGCCTCTGCCTTCAGCTCAGGTCATGATCCCGGGGTCCTGGGATCGAGCCCCACATCGGCTCTCTACTCAGCAGGGAGCCTGCTTCCCTTCCTCTCTCTCTGCCTGCCTCTCTGCCTACTTGTGATCTCTGTCTGTCAAATAAATAAATAAAATCTTTAAAAAATAAAAAAAAAGAAAATATTAAAGCAGTTTTGACTTCAGATCTTCTGCTAATTCCTAAGTAACCTTAATGTAGGCAGTAGGTTCCTTGACTGAGCAAATTGAATAATTAAAAAAAAAGGAGAATGTGGATATCAGATGGGAGCAGGGATTAGGTACAGCAAGAGATGTCCTTGCAGTTATCAGTCCCAGAAGACTCTCCAGGGAACTCATACTAGGAAATCGAATGGAATCAGCACATGCAACTCTAGAAAAATATAGCGGTATCACCCAAATATGGATAGATGAAATAAGGATAATTAGATATAAATAAGAAAAATTGGGCTTAACAAGGTCTACAAAGGCAGGAAGGAAAGAAATGTTGAATTGTGGTGATATGAGCAATGCACCCCCTACTCTCAATAGAGAAAGACATAATGAAGATGTGTCCTTGTTGCTAGCCCCTGTTTACCAGTGTTAGTTAAAATAAGGCCTGTAATTCCATATATACTTTGTTTTAGGCATTTTCCATTCTGTTCAAAATAGTTATAGATACTTATTCTAAGGATGTTTTAACTTCTAGAAATAGAAGTCACTAAGAAAACAAAAAGAAAAGTAAAATAAATTTTTCCTTATTTTGGCAAATAGTCTCCAATATAAGTTATACCCACAACAGTGGAACTGGGGACTTTAAGATATAGGTACTTGTATCACCATAAACAGACCATCTTCTCTTGAAACACTGCACATTCAAATCAAGAGGAATACTTTATTTAGAATATATGTTGAATAAATAAAATCTTTAAAAAAAAGAAATCTCGTTGTGTCTCTGTCAAATAAATAAATAAAATCTTTTAAGAAAAGAATATATGTTGAAATATTTGAGCACTTTCAAACCTTTCCTTAAGAGAATACATAGCCCATTTGTGATTGGGATTTCCTTTTTTTTTGCTTTTGGAGTCAGAAAGCAAAGGTTCTGATATACTTTTAGCACAAGGAGATAAAAGAAATCACTTAGTAAAATTCTGACCATTGGGAGTGTTACAGCCTAGAAGTGCAAGTCCTATCTTTCTAGAATTTCTTGAACTTGTGTTCCTAAGCTCATTCTTTCTAGTAACACCTCCTTCATCTTTGGCTTCTGCTTTTAAAGGTCTTTTAAAGCTGTGCGTCCTTCCTTTTCAGCCTCACACCTGGCAGCCATTACTTCCTCCACCTAAAGCCTGATTTACTTAATTTGTGTTACATTATTTTCATTTTTTTTAATTTTATTTTTTATTTAATATATTTAATATTTATATTTATATTATATTTATATTAATATTTATTAAAATATTTAATAAATATTTTATATTTATTTAATATTTTTATCCCCAGGGGCATTATTTTCATTTTAGCACAAAGGAAAAAAAATCTAGACTTACAGTTAAGACATTTTTTATTTTTTCCCAAAGGGAAAGAGCTGGGCTTGAAACCCCCTTGGTCTGCAAATGCTCACCTTCACTGCCTTCAGCACACCGAAGTCTTGGTCTAAACCCTACTCATTGTGGAAGCACTGATTCTACAAGAGCCACTGCATTCCCTGCCAGGTATCCTGGACTTCCTCCTTCCATTCCCCAAGGGGCTGAAGGCTCTGCTCCCAGAGGGCATCTGGCCTGCCTGCAGGGGTCTCATCCACATCCTGGGAGGGTTCCAACTCAGCAAGACCAGAGTACCCCTAGAATAAATCCTCTCCGCTTCTGCTGAGAAGAGGGCATTGTTTAGGGCTTCCTCCAAAAGACTAGAAGACTTCCCCGTGAGGGAAGGAGAGCATGTAAAGGTACAGAGGGACTTATCCTCTGAAGGACTGGGGCACCTTCCCTGCAGCACATTGCTCCCACGCCCTGGGCCCCTTGTGCTCAGTAGTCAGGGTCCTGACAGGTCCTCCCTGCTCTTTTGACATTTGGAAATTGAAATTCAGTTTGTAGAGGCAGATTTTTCTCTTTCTGTTTAAGACTGCCAAGAATAAGGACTAGGAATTGAAGGCCGCCTGTGGCCTCAGACTCTCAGCCTAGGGATGTTCAAATGTCCTGGAACTGGCCTCACCCCTTCCTCCACCTCCTACTACATGGAGAAGAGATCTTGATCCCTCCAGGAGATAGATAACATCTGCTGAAGGATGAGGAGGTGCTTCCTGGGTGAAGGGATGGAGAGGCTTTGGCTGAGCTCGAGAGCCTGGGACCTGATATCAAACAATTTAGTTTTTAAAAACAAGGTACCTACAACTTTAGTTGCTTGTTTTGTTCCTTATTATTATTTGTGCCTCATGACATGGCAACAAACTTCTCCAAGAGTAAATTATTTGAGAGAGAGAGAGAGGGAGAGCAAGAGCACATACCTCTAAAACAGAAGCTGAGTATCATTTACAACTTAATCTTAGCAGTGATTTACTATCACTTCTACTGTATTTTACTAGCCTCACAGACCAGCCCTGGTCCAGTGTGTAAGGGACTACACAAGGGTGTTAATACCAAGAGGTAGGAAGCATTGGGAGCCATTTTGGAGATCACCTGTTATATCAGTTAGTATGATGACCAAATGGAATTAGGGTTTTTTTTTAAAGATTTTATTTATTTATTTGACAGACAGAGATCACAAGTAGGCAGAGAGGCAGGCAGAGAGAGAGGAAGGGAAGCAGGCTCCCTACCAAGCAGAGAGCCCGATGCAGGGCTCGATCTCAGGATCCTGGGATCATGACCTGAGCCGAAGGCAGAGGCTTTAACCCACTGAGCCACCCAGGTGCCCCGGAATTAGGGTTTTTTAAAAAGCTATCTTCATAATGCAAGGTAACCATTCTTAGAGATGTTCCAATGCCTATGATGTGCAGAGCACAGCTTCAGGTCGTATGAAATGAGTGCCGTCAGTATGATGCAGGCAGGCTGGGTCTGAAGACCCAGGGGAGGGTCCCACAGGACCAGCCAAGAGGATCCAACACCCAGGGGTGTTGATGCCAGCATCAGCGGAGTTTGTTTGACACTATGTCATGGCACATATTTGGGATCTGACTCTCCTTGGATGTTATCAGGTGTTTGGGGCCTAGGACGAAACTCAGAGAATGATTAACTTTCTTGCTTACTCCTTGAAGTGGGAACATGGCTTCTCGTTCATGTTCTTGTTCAACTTGGCTTATTCAGAGGCAAAGTACAGAACACAAGTAAATGGTGCTTAACAGAAACTCTGCCTCCAGTACCTACAGATTCTGCCTGAAACCTTGCCCATGAGGTGAGCTAGAAGTGGTTTAAGGTCCTTGCTATAGCACCCAATAATGAGGGACAAGAGACAATGTATAAATATCTCAGCTTCAGCAGCCCTTGAACAGGACAATTTGTATCTACACTATCTTCCAGAGTTCCCCGCAGGACTGAGTCCCTATTGCTCACAGCGATAACCCCCTCATTGATACAGTCTGTATTGGGCTCCATTCCTCCATTGTCATTTGCCTATTTTCCACCTGCCAAATAAATTGCCCACACTCGCATTCTTGACTCAGGTCAGTGATGTGCGAAACAAAGGCAAAAGAAAAATTATTAAATTTCCTCACTACTTACAGGTCATTCACAAGTCCTTGAAACAGGCAAAGTGACCTTCCTCTTAGGTAGCTCAGCTGCTCGATATTGACACTTCGCTGAGGGGAAAACGCAATCCTAGCCCAACCCCCCAGGACCCTGTAAGTCTACTTTAACATATAAAGATTCCTTTGGAAACTTCCTTTATCTCTATGCCCACTCCTAAGATATAAGTTATCAATCATCCCTGAGCATATGATCTGCTGATATACATCTGAAGGGTCTCATGACTCAGGTTTAATATATTAGACAGTAATAAACGACTCTTTCCCAACGACAGCTAGCCCCCTCAAGGTCCTGGAGACCTTGATTCCAAAATTCCTTAGAGACTTATGCTTTCCCTAACACCCTCCCAACTTGAAAGTGTATAATGGGCCACTCCTCATGACCCCAGGGCAGCTCTTTCTCCCCACGGGTCCTGTGCCTATTCTTTAATGAAATCACCTTTTCTAAAATTAATTTTTAAATTTTTTTATAAACATATAATGTACTTTTATCCCCAGGGGTACAGGTCTGTGAATCGCCAGGTTTACACATTTCACAGCACTCACCATAGCACATACCCTCCCCAATGTCCATAACCCCACCACCCTCTCCCGACTCCCCTCCCCCCAGCAACCCTCAGTCTGTTTTGTGAGATTGAGTCTTTTATGGTTTGTCTCCCTCCCGATCCCATCTTCTTTCATTTTTTCTTTTCCTATCCCCCCAAACCCCCACATTGTATCTCCACTTCCTCAAATCAGGGAGATCATGTGATAGTTGTTTTTCTCCAATTGACTTATTTCGCTAAGCATAATACCCTCTAGTTCCATCCACGTCATCGCAAATGGCAAGATTTCATTTCTTTTGATGGCTGCATAGTATTCCATTGTATATATATACCACATCTTCTTTATCCATTCATCTGTTGATGGACATCTAGGTTCTTTCCATAGTTTGGCTATTGTGGACATTGCTACTATAAACATTCGGGTGCACGTGCCCCTTTGGAGCAACACGTTTGTATCTTTAGGGTATATACCCAGTAGTGCAATTGCTGGGTCATAGGGTAGTTCTATTATGAAATCACCTTTTTGCACCAAAGATGTCTAAAAATTCTTTCTTGGCTGTTGACTTTGAATCATATCATCTTTCCTACATCAGTCAGCATCTGGGGCAAGCCACTCTTAGAAAACCACAGGCCTAAAATGGTGTCACTTATCCAAGCCACCAAACCAAGGCTTAATAATACTTAACCTAACTCTAGTTTCAACCTCCCCTAGAAATGTAAGTCTTGGGGTATCTGGGTGGCTCAGTAGTTAAGCATCTGTCTTCAGCTCAGGTGGTGATCCCAGGGTCCTAGGATCAAGCCCCACTTGGGCTCATTGGGTTCCCCACTCAGCAGCGATCCTGCTTCTCCCTCTCCCTCTCCCTCTGCTACTCCCCCTGCTTGTACTCTCTCTATCAGATAATTAAATTAAGAAAAAAATCTTTAAAAAAAAAGTAAAGAAATGTAAGTCTTAACAAGTCAGTCGGGAATTTTCTGATTAGCGTCAATGAGATAAACTGTTATTTGGGGCCTCTCCATTCCCCAAAAAATGAGATTATGTTACGGATTAGGTTATCAGGGACCACAGTGAGAAATTAAAACAAATGAACTATCTTGTTTCTTCTAGCATGTTTGTTGTTCAGCTTCAGGAGTTCTTGAGAACTTTCCTGTTCCTGGAAGCCCACCAAAGTTACTCAACTGAGCAGATGTCTGGGAAGAAAGAAAATCATAAATGTTCCTGGGAAATTGCAGTTAAGCAAACCTCTGTTCAGTCATGCCTGAATGATTATAAAGGTTTTATAAGTTCTTGTGATCACTTCCTAACTCCAAGAATAAACCCACCAAAAGGCTGCCGTCTGGCAGTATGAATTGGTCCCGCAATTTGCATTAGAGACAGAAATTTGTGGACTCTCTATCTCCTTACTAGCTGCAAGTAGTAACAACCATTTGCTCAAACCAAAAGACTTGGGCTAATTTTTTGGCTCGATGCACCCCAAGCCAGGAGCCCTTTGTGTTCAGTAAAAACTTGATGACCCATATGAGTCAGTTATCCACCTAATAAGATCCCTGCTCTTCCACCTAAGGGAAGGTAACCCTGCCTGGAACAGGGTTCCAGGTTCTTTTGCTAATAACTTTCTTGCCATTTCCCCATCCCTTCTTCCTATAAAAACCTTCCATTTAAAACAAACACAAAACAAAAACCTTCCATTTTGTACAACTCCGAGGAGGCATTCCTTTTGACTTGCTAAATAGGATGCTGCCTGATTCATGAATCCTTTAATAAAGCCAACTAGATATTCAAATTTACCCGGCTGAATTTTATTTTGTAACTTATTTATTTTGTATCTTTTTTTTTAAGATTTTATTTATTTATTTGACAGAGAGAGATCACAAGCAGACAGAGAGGCAGGCAGAGAGAGAGGAAGGAAGCAGGCTCCCTGCTGAGCAGAGAGCCCATGCGGGGCTCGATCCCAAGACCCTGAGATCATGACCTGAGCCGAAGGCAGCGGCTCAACCCACTGAGCCACCCAGGCGCCCCTATTTGTTTTGTATCTTAAGTAGTTTAAGACAAAGTCCCTGACACCTACCTGGCTCAGCATTAACACAGGACAGAAATTTTTTTTTTTAAGATTTTTTTGGAAAGATTTTATTTATTTGAAAGAGATTACAAGTAGGCGGAGAGGCAGGCAGAGAGAGGGGAAGGGAAGCAGGTTCCCTGCTAAGCAGAGAGCCCGATGAGGGGCTCGATTCCAGGACGCTAGGATCATGACCTGAGCTGAAGGCAGAGGCTTTAACCCACTGAGCCACCCAGGCGCCCAGGACAGAAATTAAAAAAAAAAAAAAAAATTCATGTTGAATCTTTCAAATCAGCAGCAACAACACAGAGTGCTAAAACTCTTAATTATAATTTATTAAAAATAGTTGAAAGTTTAAAAAAAGTCTATGCTTTTAACATTTTTTCAATAACAATCATTAACTTCGTACTACCAGTCTCCCATGGCTCCGCCCACTCCGGAGTTCTCACCCCTTCTTCTGGAGCCCTCAGGCTCCCCAAAGGAAGAGCGTCTCTTCGGGGTCTCTAACTCTTAAAGCCGACCCAGGAAAAGTTTCACCTTGCTTTGGGGAGCTCCTCCCATGAGATGGCCCCGCCCACTGCACGCAAGAAATTGTATAAATGTTCGTGGCCATCTTACTTCAGCGCCTGCGCTGCTGGAGACAAAGAAAGCTCATCTTGGAGGTCAGGGCGCTTCCATATTGATTGCAGGAGGTTTGGGCTTCTGAGAAGCTAAAAGCAGCAGAGACGTCAGTGTTTACGGATCCAGGAGCACTTGCTTCTCCCAGCCCTAAAGTAGCTTAGCCCTCTGGGCTAACAAAGGGCTAATTCACCGCTGTACGGCACAGATTTAAATATGGCCTCCCCCAACAGGATGTCAAGAGGGCGCAGCCATCATACCTCCCGTTAAAGTTCAGAAACCCAGAATCCTGTTCGTTGGACGGTTGCCTGGTGGCGGCCGACAACCTCAAAGTCGTGACTGAGTCTGCGCACTGGCCAGTTGCGATGGGAAGAGATTATACTGCGGTGAGGCACTGTGGTCCGGCTATCAATTTCGGGTTATGGACGCGGATCCAGGAGAAATGGGAAAGGTCAGTGTGAGAAACAGTCGAAATTAAAGACCCCTGTAGGTTAGTGATCGGAGGACTACGGTGGCCCGACTGGGTCAGTCATGGGTGCCCGTAAGGGTCAGAGAGGAAGGTACGGAAAGGGTTAAGTGATTGGACATGGGAGCCTCCTGGGGGTCTGTGGTGGCTGGTGGAGGTTTGTGGGAGTCAATGGCAGTGTCTGTGAAGATGGATTGGGAGTATTTGGGAATTAATAAATGAGGGTTCTCGATTTCTTGATTCGAAGAGTGAGTGGTCAGCTTATAGTGGTCTTCAGGGGTTTGGTGCCAAGTGGGGTGCTTCAAAAGCACTGGTTTGAACAGCATTAGAGCTCAATGTTCAAAGCCTGAGAGGATCAGTGATTGGAGGTTCCAAGTTCTTTTTGGGTACCTGAAAGTGATGATTGTGGAAACTTTGAGGTTAAGTGATGGGAGGGGCTTATGGGGACCAGTGTTTAGAGAAATGCTTTAGGCCATCAGTGATTGAGACATCCGTTAGATCATGGATGGGAGGAGGAATCTGAAGGTTTTAGAGATTGGTCTTTCGTAGATCAGGGAATGGAGAACACAAGGATCAATGGGTGTCAGTGATTGGGGCTGTCAGTAATTGCGGGGTGAGGTGGGACTGTGGGGGTCAACGATTGTTTTTCACTCATTGGGATATCATTGGAGAGCAGTATGGGTTCGCGATTAGGGATTTGTGTAATTCACTGTTGGGCAATCAGAACCTATCAGTGAGCTTTGTAGTCACTGACTAGCAGTCTTTGATGGTCGTGTTTGGACATACAGGGATATCAGTGACTACAAGAACCTTTGCTGTAGATTGAGGCACTATATATGTCTATGAGTAGGAAGCTTAATGGGTGTTGAGAAGGATTGTGAAATTTAGAGGTTAGGGATGGGAGAGTTAAGGATTTGAGGCTGCAGCCCTGCATAATGGGAGCACACTTTTCCCCTGTGACACCCTCCAGCTGATGAACATTCAGTTCAGTTCAGTCTAGTACCTCTGCAAAAGCCCACATCAAAATTCTTTGAAACCTTTTTATTGTTCCCCACATTAATTTTTTTTTATTGTTTTTATTGTTCCCCTTTTTTATTGTTCCCCACATTAATGAAAGTGCTTTGAAAAGACCAAATGTTAAACTTACCTGAAGTACCACGTTATTAAAAATGTGGCTTCTATTGCTTTTGCCAAGGATTTAGTGCATATTTCTTTCAATGTTTCCTTTAAGGCCCTTTCTGGCAACGGTAATGATGTATCCATTTGTGACAACATCCCAAGGGTGAGTCTGGTTTCTGAAAATCTAGTCTGACCCCATGGAAGCTAGGATGGAGGTGACTTTGCCTGTGGTTAGAAAACAAAGAATTTACTGAGTAAGTATCTAAACTGATATTGTAAAAGATTTGGTCAAAGGAACAAACTTCGAGGGTGTTTGGAAAATAATTTTATCTAGGCTTAACTTAAAAATAATGTTCTCTCCACACATATGCATAAAGTAATTATGTGAGGTGATGGAAGTGTTAACTAACCCTACTGTGGTAATTATTTTGAAATATATACGTATATCAAATCATGGTATTGTACACCTTAAACTTATGCAATATTATATGTCACCTCAATAAGGCTGGGGAAAAAACAAATAAATTATGTAAGGAAAAGAAACTGTGTTCTTTTTTTTAATGAGTTTTTTTTTAAATTTTATTTATTTATTTTGACAGAGAGAGAAATATCACAAGTAGGCAGAGAGAGGGGGAAACAGGCTCTCCGCTGAGCAGAGAGCCTGATGTGGGGCTTGATCCCAGGACCCTGAAATCATGACCCAAGCTGAAGGCAGAGGCTTAACCCACTGAGCCACCCAGGTGCCCCAAAACTGTGTTCTAAGAATCCTTTTGCCTTGGTCTCTATTTTTTTAGGCATGACACTTTTGACCTCCTTGAATCTGTTCTTTGTAATATCCTGGTAGAATAATTCAATGAAGATAAAACTACAAAAACAAAACTTAAAGCTACTTTTAGAAACTGCTCTTCACGGAAATTAAAGTCAAACTACTGATAATTAAGATGGGCTGAGACAAGACTACAAATACCATGGAGATAAGATTTTGACCATTAGGGTGAAATGCCAAAACAGTATTTTCTTGTTTTAAAGTATTGTATCTGATCCTTATGTAGTTCTCAGGCAAAGCACAATAACTATAACATCTTCTGAAACAAAGGAAGCTGAAAGGTAAGGCAGGTAAATATCTTTCAGAAGCCATACACATCAAGCTTTAGTTTTTAGAGCAGATAGCCTCTGTTTTCAGTTGCACAGAATCAAAGATAGGTAGTTGCTCTGGGGCAGAAGTCATTAGCTCGGATAAGGAGTTAGGAGTTGAAGGTATTTTCTTTTGCTTGTGGCTATTTTCTTCATCACCTATGGTGTGTTCAGTGCCATGTTTGGGAACAAATAAGTTTTCTTTTTTAAATTTTTAATATGAACCTGTTACTGAGATATAAGATATATACAGAGATATACTTAAATATGCAGCTCAGTGAATTGTCACAAAAGGAACTCCCTTGAGTAATGTACTCAGATCAGAAAAAAAACATTGTAGCATCCTGAAAGCCTCCATGATATGTGTTCCTGTCACTACCCTGCCAGGGGGAACCATTCTCCCAGCTTCTAATATCACTGATTAATTTTGCCTGTTTTTGAACTCTGATTAGATGGAACATTCATACCTGGGGCCAGGGGAGGGGGATAGGAAGAGAGAGGCAGTATGTGGCTATGCATGAACGTTTTTTAAGTTTGAATCCAGATTATTTCATTTTATTTGTACATTTTTCCAGATTATTATTCTTTTTTTAAAAACTGAGGTATACATACAGTCAAGTATGCTTATCTTAAGGGTATAGCTCAGTGAATTTCTACACGTAAATACAACCAAGATCAAGATGTACATCATCTCTAGCACCCTGAAGCCTTCTTTATCGATCAGTACCCACTGCCACCTCTGGGTCTAATATAATGGAGTAATTTTGTCCATTTTTGAACTTGATTTGAGTGGAATCACAGAAATAATCTGGGGGCAAAACATTCATACCATGGGGAAGTTTTGTCCGAGACTCTAAAATCGAGCACCAGAACAAAATTCTGACCTGTAGCCCTGGCTGGGCCATTTAAGATTGCCTGTTTTCTGCTAGTCCTTCTAGAAGCCAAAACATGCACAGTGAAATGGACTCTGTGGATTTGGAGTGGACTTTGAATAAGGGTTCTGCTCTTAAGGTTGTTAATGAGTTGAGGATGGTTCTTCTCTGTAGATATTCGGAGGGGAGTCTCAGAGCCCCCTGGTCAAAATCTCTTATTAGCTTTTTAGAGACTGACTTTTGGCTGCAGAGACCTAAATTAGGCAGCTTGAAAGAGTCTTCAAAGGGGTTCCCTGCTCTGGGGCTAAGATACAATGATTCAGCAAATGTAGGATATTCTGAAAGGAACCTTTCTTAGGGAACCCAGAACATCTGGTAGATTCACTCAGGGGCAGAGAAGCCTCTGTCCCTCACATCCAACCTGACTTATCTGGGAAAGCAGGTGTTAATTCATAATTCAGCCCCTTTCAACCTTACCTGAATATGTATTAAAAGAGGTAACTTACAGAAAGTCTCCAGAAATGGGCTTTTTAAAATTATGTTTATCATTTATCATTCCTGTTTTCACAGATAAGAAAACACCCCCAGGGAGGTAAATTGTTTGGTCTAGATTCCCCTCAGTTGGTTAGCAGAATTGCTTGGTTCAGACTTCTCTCTGAGTGGTTCTGAGACTCACAGGCCTTCCAGAAGATCCTCCTGCCCCAAACCCAAAGCAAGCCATCACTTAGCTCTATCTCCTACACAGTCCTCTGCAGGCTTCTTCCTCTTGGGCCTCAGAGAATATTTGGGGAGGGACTGTTGAATGACTCTTACCATGGGGTCTGTTTATCTTCAGGTTACCTGAGTACCCTGTATACCTGTGGGTCCCACCACCTCACTCATAGCAGGGCATCACAGGACCTTGGTCAAGTCTCCAGAAGGCCCTGCCTGGGGCTGCAGCTGAAGGTGAGTTACTGTTGAGAGATGGAGCTGTGAGGAACTAGTAGGCCAGTTGAAGACCCTCTGGATTTGGAGAGGGGGAACTTGGGACAAGAATCTCTTCTGAAGGTCAACCTAGGTTCCGAGACCTCTTGCCAGAGCAAAGACTCCTAAGTAACAGGAAATAGCATCCTCCCTGGGCCAGAAGCTGAGCAAGACTCAACTTGGTGTCACCCCTTCCAGGGACCCTCCATGGTAAGGGAAGGGTTGGTCCCAAGTTTCAGAGAGATGGAGCAAAGGCGGAAGCAAGGAAAGCCAAGTGAGATAGGCATGTTTTCTCAAGAGAAGGAGGTATCAGTCCAACACAGTACCTTCTGCCATCTTAGAGCATGTGATGTGCCAGCCTACTCTCTTACACTTACTGGCACTTTCTAAATTGCTCCCTTGTCATTTCTGCCACCTCACCTGGCCTCAAGGCATATGGGGAGTTTACTCCATCCTGACTAAGGGACAGAAAAGTCCCTGGGTTCTCAGAGTGATAGTGGCAGCAGACCTACTAGAGCTATAGATTATTTATGTATTTATTTTTAAAGATTTTATTTACTTATTTGACAGAGAGAGTGAGAGAGCATAAGCAGGGGAGCAGTAGGAGAGGGAGAAGCCGGCTCCGCACTGAGCAGGAAGCCCGATGCCGGGCTCAATCCTGAGACCCCCGGCATCGTGACCCGAGCCAAAGGCAGATGCTTAACCATCTGAGCCACCCAGGTGCCCCTAGCTATAGATTTTTTAAAATTAAACTTTATTTGGAAAAGTTGCAGGGATATTACCATCAGCTTTTCTATCTTTCATGTACGTTCACCCAGATAAACGCTTACACTCTCATGCCGTCTCTGTATATGTAAAGGTTATATTATCAATATATATTATTTTTGTCCTTTCTTCTCAAGTATTTGAGAATAAGTTACAGACCTGATGCTCCTTTACCCCCAAAATACTTCAGTGTGCATTTCGTAAGAATGAGAGCATTTTCCTATATAACCATAATGCAATTTTCAAAATCAGGCAGTTAACTCAGTGATTTAATACCATTATCTGATCCACAGTCCATATTCAGATGTGAACCAATAGTGTCATTTCATAACATTTCTTTTTTCATTCCAGAATCCAGTTCAGGATCACAGACTACCTTTAGTTGACATCCGTTTAGTCTCTTTTAATGGGAATCAGTTCCTCAGTCTTTTTGTCTTTCATGAAGTCAACATTTTTGAAGAGTATAGGCCAGTTATTTTGTATTATTGTCACTCTCATGATTTTGTCTGATGTTTCCTCATGATTAGATTCAAGTATGCATTTTGGGCAAAATATCACAGAAGGGATGCAGTGCCTGTCACACTTCATCATATCGGGGGCACATGACTCGTGTCCCATCACTGTGTGTTAACTATCACTTACCAGTGCTATCTGCCAGGTTTCTCTAGGGCAGAGTTACAGTTTTTCATTTTATAATGAATAAATATCTGGGGGCAGGAAATTTCGATACTATATAGATATTCTGTTTTTCCTCCAGCTCTTACCAGCATTTTCTCATCCACTGATGCTGCCATCTCATTTAAAGGGGAATGAAGTGACTTTCCCAGGCCACAGACCTAGATGGTCCCGGAGCCAGGCCAGAACACAGGCCTCCAGACACACATTCACTAGCACATCTGCCACACCTTGCAGCCATGGAGAGACCAGGCTGAAGCAAATAGCTAAGTCTGGAGAGAAGAGTGAGGGAGTGTACTCTTTCAGAGAATCAAATAGTTATCCAAAGCTGGATTAACTGCCCTGGGCTGCTCGGCCCCAGGCCTTTCCTGCCAGCTCAATCCCTGGTGGACAGTTCAGTTCTCTTAGAGGGCCTCCTCCCCCTTGTAAAGCCCTCCTGTGGCTTCCCTCATGATGAAAAAAGGCAGTAGAACAGGAATATGTAAATAATGGTGTGTGTGTGTGTGTGTGTGTGTGTGTGTGTGTTTCAGTTATAGATCAGAATATGAAACTTTCTGCCACCCAAGTCATAGCACTAATAACATTTTATTGTATTTCATACCAAAAGCTTTTCTACATGTTTTTAAATAATGGGATTGTGGGGATTTTTTTTTTAACTTAAGGTGTAACAATGCGTAGAGAATAGTGTGTAGCTTAATGAATTGTTCCATATGTGCACAGTCATGTACTCACCACCCATATCATAATAGAGAACATTTCCAGCACCCCAAAGCCTTCCCCCAACCCTCCCAAGCAGTGCCTAGAGTCAGAGCTATCATATAGGTGAGGGTTGTCTGTTTCTGACCTTCATATAAGTGAAATTCGAACAGTAGATCATATTTTTATTTAACTACTTTTTTGACTTACTGGCATAACTTGATTAAGGTATTAGTTAAGCAAAGAAGTATCTGTATTTTAACATTCAAGGAAATCACTTTTTTAATTTCTTCTATAGAAGAGACAGGAATCTAAGTAGTTAATCTTAACACCTTAAGACAAATTCATTATTATATCTTGTGAACAGGATGTTCCTGGAAGTGTTCCATATCATGATTGTGTGGGAGTTATGTGGGTGAATGAATATATTTGTCAAAACTCATCAAACTATACAATTCAACTGGATTCATTTATTATATATAAATTATACTTCTGTACAGGAAAAAATCTTTTAAAAGGTATAATAAGCTCACTGCACAGTCCTGATAGCTAAATGTCTGTTTTACACTAACTGTGCTATATGAGTCATGCTTTCTGACCTGTACAATATTTCAAAGCATTTTCATACATTTAAGAGATATTGGAGGGGCGCCTGGGTGGCTCAGTGGGTTGGGCCTCTGCCTTCGGCTCGGGTCATGGTCTCTGGGTCCTGGGACTGAGCCCAGCATCAGGCTCTCTGATCGGCGGGGAGCCTGCTTCCCCCTCTCCCTCTGCCTGCTTCTCTGCCTACTTGTGATCTCTCTCTGTCAAATAAGAAAATAAAATCTTAAAAAAAAAAAAAAGTGGATATTTATTGTCCACTGAGTAAAGTAAATCATTAACTCATTTAGCACTATAATGTTACTAATGTTTCCACATGTGTACCCTCATATACCCACCACCCAGATCATGACAGAGAATATTTCTGGCACTTTATCATTTCCTTTATCGAAAGATGATTTGTCAGTAGATTAGTGAGAAAAGACTTCTGTAAAACAAAGCTAGGAGAATGTATTCATTTTGAAGGAATTTTTTTCCCCTTGAATCTGGTGTCCTGCTAATCACTAAACTAAATGGAAGCTTCTAGTAGATATGGCCAGTTTCCCAAAATGGCTGAACCAAGTTATAATCCTGTCAACCATGCATGAGAGTGCTTGTCACTCCTGAATGTGGATTTTTAATTCCAGGCTGTCGATTATTGACACAGTATTTTTGGACCTTTTATAAGGTTTCTCACTTCTGTGAGTGAAAAACCCAAACAGTCTTTATTAACTTTTTTGTACCAATTTAGTTCCACATTTCCTAATGTATGGATGTTTTGGAAATTGGGAGTCTGCATGTTTTAGTAGTCCTATTTAATTACAGTACCAGTTATTTTAGGAGGAAAAAAGGTAATATTGTGATTTTTGAATTTCATTATAAATTCATAGTTTTTATAGACTAAAAGCTTGTGAACATATGCATTCATATGGAATTACTGGACCATGATGTATTCATGTTTAGCTTTGGTAGATTTGACCAGTTTGGTCTTACTGCTCCTTCTCACATGGTTGGAGCCCTTGAGGCTGCCTCCTCTGCCCCCTTGCCAGGACCCATCACTGAAGAAGTGTCTTTGCTTTCTGGCTCTCAGAATTACAAAGATGCTTCTTGCATTCTTTGCTTCAGATGTAGCATGATTTTACCATTTTACCATACCATCCAGGTATGTCATAAAATATTTACACTCGTGATCTATGATTTACCCTTTCTCTTTTATAATTTAAGCCACATAGTTACCTCTTTAACTAAACATCTTAATTAAAAATGACAGTTGTTTTTTCTCATCTGTTGAAAATTACTTTTTTTTTTTAAAGATTTTATTTATTTATTTGACAGACAGAGATCACAGGTAGGCAGAGAGGCAGGCAGAGAGAGGAAGGGAAGCAGGCTCCCCGCTGAGCAGAGAGCCCAATGTGGGGCTCGATCGCAGGACCCTGGGATCATGACCTGAGCCGAAGGCAGAGGCTTTAACCCACTGAGCCACCCAGGCGCCCCTGAAAATTACTTTTTAACAACACTTAATAATACACTGGATGAATAATGAGGGTTAGCCTTTCAGTAATAATTCATACCACAGTGTAAGTAACCATTAGTTTTACTAATGTTATACAGTTATTTTATATTGCCTTGAGTTCTCTGTAATGAGTTACAAAAGCCCTTTTTCAGTATATACTTTTTTTCATGATAACATTATTATAGAAAAAGCATCCCAAATATAGGATTTCATAAACACCGGTAGGTGAACAAGTGCAACTTTAAAAGTAAATAAGAGGCAAAACCCAAGACTTTTTGCCTTTAAGAGAAAATGTATTGTTCTGCAGGGGTGATCCCACTCAGAGCATGTGTCTGGCTCCATCTCCCATGGGGCCAATTATTTAAATTTTAAAGATTCTGGCTTTTTATAAATTTTTACTTCTTACTTGGTAGCAGCTTTTACTTCACGGGAGATCTGTTTTATTCATTCACATTCTGCATTGAATGGCACCGTTATTTTTTTTTTTCTTCTTCTTCTACCGCAGTAATTTCAAGCTTGGGTTTATGTAGGGACTTCGCAAGTTCCGAGATGGGCCTGGTCCCTCACAGCTCTGTTCTCTCTTTCTCCATCCTCCTCCCCCCAATCTCTATCTTCACAGGACTCAAATCTTTTCCCAAGAACAGCAGAAAATGATTGAGTACCAGGTAAGTGTGGCATAAAGTAGCCAAGTTTCCCTTCTTGGGAAACTGTTCTAGAAAAAAATATGTGCATTTCAGGCATTTATACTTTACCACAGCCTGGGTTTTCAGAAAACAGACTTGGAGGTGGGAGATTTGCACCCAAGAGGTTTACTAGGGAGACTCTTAGAATACCTATAAGGAGCGAAGGAAGCAAGATTAGAGAGTGGGATTTAAACAGAAGCACCAGCTGACCTTACAAGATGCTTTGGAGCTGGGATGGCCCTTGCTGTTGTCCTGAATGGAGGGAAGGAAGCATTTATATTCCGAAATCAACAAGTCACTGGTCGTAGGCTGCCCCAGGGAGGGGACGTAAGTTTGTGTGGGTAGCTCCCTTTGATCAAGGACTCTTTGCAAAAGGGCTTAAGCCTGCAGTAGCCAGTCTTCTCCTAACAGCTGGGATAAACACCTCAGTCCTTCGGGGGATTTGGGTGGAACATCACAGCTTCTGTCTACACATAGATACAACGGCAAGACCCTTATTATACATACTACTCTATCCCTTTTTTTCCCAGTTAAAATATCTTAGAGATTGTACATATTAGTACTTGGGACCGCACCATTTTAAAATTTTATTTATTTATTTTAAAATATTTTATTTATTTATTTGACAGAGAGAGAGATCACAAGCAGGCAGAGAGGGGGAGGCAGGCTCCCCGCTGAGCAGAGAGCCCGATGCAGGGCTCGATCCCGGAACCCTGGGACCATGACCTGAGCCTAAGGCAGAGCTTTAACCCACTGAGCCACCCAGGCGCCCCCACACCATTTTTTTAAAGCAAGGTACATAATGCTCCATCATATGCATGGAATATGATTTATTTAACTAGCCCCCCATTTTATGACATTCAGGTAATTTCCAAATTTGATATTACAATGAATGATGCAAGGAACATTCTTTGTTGGAATACAGATATACAAAACAGTCCAACGAAGAGTCATTAACTGTGGTCTTCCTGGTGGCCCAGCAAAAAAGCAAACACAGACAGCCCATGATTTGCATTGGCCATAGGATAGAAGCTTGCTGTTCTCTTTCTTTTTTTTTTTTTTTTTTTTTTTTTTTTAGTTTCTTTTCAGTGTAACAGAATTCATTGTTTATGCACCACACCCAGTGCTCCATGCCATACGTGCCCTCCATAATACCCACCACCTGGCTCCCCCAGTCTCCCACCCCCCACCCCTTCAAAACCCTCAGATTGTTTTTCAGAATCCATAGTCTCTCATGGTTCATCTCCCCTTCCAATTTCCCTCAACTCCCTTCTCCTCTCCATCTCCCTATGTCCTCCATGTTATTTGTTATGCTCCACAAATAAGTGAAACCATATGATAATTGACTCTCTCTACTTGACTTATTTCACTCAGCATAATCTCTTCCAGTCCCGTCCATGTTGCTACAGAAGTTGGGTATTCATCCTTTCTGGTGGAGGCATAATACTCCATAGTATATATGGACCACATCTTCCTTACCCATTTGTCCGTTGAAGGGCATCTTGGTTCTTTCCACAGTTTGACGACTGTGGCCATTGCTGCTATAAACATTGGGGTACAGATGGCCATTCTTTTCACTACATCTGTATCTTTGGGGTAAATACCCAGTAGTGCAATGGCAGGGTCATAGGGAAGCTCTATTTTTAATTTCTTAAAGAATCTCCACACTGTTCTCCAAAGTGGCTGCACCAACTTGCATTCCCACCAACAGTGTAAGAGGGTTCCCCTTTCTCCACATCCTCTCCAACACATGTTGTTTCCTGTCTTGCTAATTTCGGCCATTCTAACTGGTGTAAGGTGGTATCTCAGTGTGGTTTTGATTTGAGTCTCCCTGATGGCTAGTGATGATGAACATTTTTTCATGTGTCTGATGCTTGCTGTTATTTCTAAGAGAAAACTAGCTTTTCTTTCTTTTTTTTTTTTTAATTTTATTTATTTATTTGACAGAAAGAGAGTAGGCAGAGCAGCAGGCAGAGAAGGGAGGGGGAAGGAGGCTCCATGCTGAGCAGAGAGTCCGACAGGGCTCGATCCCAGGACCCTGGGATCATGACCCGAGCTGAAGGCAGAGGCTTAACCCACTGAGCTACCCAGGCGCCCCGAAAACTAGCTTTTCAAGATGTTTTCTAAAGACATGTCCCTGAGGAGCCTTCTTATGGCTGAGGTAGAGTAGAGCAACACTGTTGCTAACCATGTGGTTCCAGGACACGGGCTTCTCCAGGAGCTTATTAGACACACAGAATGGCAGGCCCCACTCCAGACCTGCTTGAATTGGGTTAATTGAGGGTGGAGCCTGGGAATCTGTGTTTAACAAGCTCTCAGTGGTCCTTTACGCTCTTGTAACTGTGAGAAGCACTGACATACAGTATAAAATACTTAAAGATAACAAATGCAGAATCATATTTTCTACAGTGTTTCAGCTCTTCCCTTGGAGTATTAGTTCCACAGAACTCCTGGATTTCCAGGCGATCAAGAGCATCATGACTTAGCTTCCCGATGTTTTGTTAGTGTTTTCCATCTGTGTCAGAGTTGCGGGAAGTTTTAACTACTCTGTGCTTTGCAGCCACATATGTAATGGAATAAAATGCTAAAGTTCAGTTAGACGAAAGCAAAAATACAAATATTATTTATTTTCAAAGGGAGTGGGCAGGAAGGTTCCTTCACGTTTATGGAAGCCCTGATTTTGGTCCAGAGTATCTGTGTTCTTGATCTAGACTGAGGAACAGATGAGCTGTCCGTTACTTAAATTACTGTCATTCTCTTAACTGGGAATTTTACTAGTTTGGCAGCAAACAGTGAACATCTTACTCCCCACCAAGTCTTGGTGTGAAGAGTTCCCAGCTCCCCCTACCTTCCTCATCATCTTAAGATGGTGAAGCGCCCTGTGTCTTGACAGGACTCCCCCTCAGCCTCTGAGTTCCTACATTTCCACGTCTTTGGAGGCCTCCCTCCGGGAAGGGACATCTCTTTCTGGAGACCCCTCCTCTCCGTTTTCCCAGATCTTTTCCCTTGTCCCTACAATGGCTCCAACCCTAGAAACCATCACCACTTCCAAACCACAGAGTTCTTTCTTTTCTCTCCTCCTCCATCTCCTATAGTGACTTCCTGCTCTTGATGTTTCCATATCCTGTTTCTTATTCTTTCTTGAGTCCAGCATCCTCTCGCCCCACTTTACTAAAGCTTTTCTGGCCAGGAGCCCAGGGGACTTTGCTGAAGCTGAAATCAGAAGATGCTTTTTGACTGTTCTGCTAAATTAGACTGTACCTTTTGCAAAGCCCCTTTTGTGCAGAAGGCAAGAACATATACTGGGTAAGAGCACAGACTTTGAACGAGACTGCTGAATTTGAATCCCAGATCTTACCATCTGTATGACCTTGCACAAGTCTCTGAACCTCTTTGTGCCCCAGTTTCCCATCTCAGGAGATGGTACCATCCCCCAGCGGACAAGTCAGTACCATGAGATTTATTCCTTGAGTTCTCTCTGCCTTCCCCTTCTCACACTCAGTCACTACGTGATAGTAATTTTACAACCTTAATGTTTCTTCCATCTTTGTTCTTCATCCCTGTGTTTGATGAAAAATGACATGCCTTTTAGAGTGTCAAATTACATCTTTTCTATTTTATTCTGTTCTATTCCATCCCATCCCATCCCACTCCAGTTATCTCTGTTTGGGAAATACCGACCCAGGCCTGTCAACTGAGCCAAGCTCCATGCTCTGTGGTTAAGGCTGATTGCTGCTCTCCCACAACAATGGTATATTATTCTGACATCAGAGAGGATATCAGGTTGGTACCTCCTATGTACATGGCCTTTATATGGGTCTAGGGTCTCAGGTACCAGGTCCTGCCTTCAGGTTCATCTGCTTGGTGCCACTGTAGGACCCCACATTTTTTAAAGAGATGTACGGCTTCCTCCTGAGGTTGAGCTGATGTGTGTGACCCAAAGCTCCCACCAGAAATCATATTGTTAGACTATCCCATGTGGCCCAAGACCCCCAGGTAAACAAAGATGGTCTTATCAAGCAGAACACTGCAGGGGCTTAGAGATTAACTCCTAGGAGTTGAGGGCAAAGATCAGACCTCTCTTGGGGCAAGGTTCAATTTTTTATAGTCACTTGAAGATATATCATAGGTGCTGTTTCCTCTACTCATAGGAATAGGGGAGTTTCTTTCCTACACCAAACAATTCTCCTAATTCTCTGTGGACGCCCAACTGGGTGTCCTACAACTTAGTTCAACTTGGAGTTAGCATAGACCCTACAAGTTAGGGACTCAGTCTCATAAGACTGCCCCCCCCTTCAGATGCTAATTACAAATCTTAGGTTGTCACCTGAACTTCTGACCAACTAGCTGTAAATCAGGGGTTCCCATGACCCCCTCTTCAGTTTTGATAATTTGCTATAATGACGCACAGATCTGGGGATCTGGGAGACATGAGCTTCTGTCTGGAGTTTGGGGTGTACATCTTCCCAGATGTGTTCACCAACCTGAAAGCTCTTCAGAATTTTCATGATATTTCCATTATGTAGGCATCATTGATTAAATCATTAACTGGTAATTAGCTCAATCTCTGGTACCATCCATCCACCCCTATCCCGACCCATAGGTTGGGCAGGATAGAGAAGGGGGCTGAAAGTTCCAACCCTCTAATCATATGGTTAGTTCCTCTGGCAACCAGCCCCTTTCCTCCATGTTATTGGCATAAACTCCTATATTGTTAATTGGGGCTTGTTAGGAATAACAAAAGACACTCCTATTACCCTGTTACTTGGAAAGTTACAAGGGTTTAAGAAGCTCTATTCCAGGAACCATGAAGAAAGACCAAATAGATATTTTTTAATATGTCACAATATCACAGGTGCCCTCTTAACGTTATTAGTACCTGTGGGTCCTTCTCTTGGGTCTGCAGCTGAACTCTATTAGTGTCCCTTGGGGCTCTGGCCTGGGCACTTTGCTCATCCTGTCTCCTTACAGAGAGATCCCACACTGACAACTTTAGCTACCACTTCTCTGCTGCTGGCTTCCAGAGCTTTAGTTCCCTTCCCATCTTGCTGCTATTACAAGACTCATATGTTCATCCTGCTGCCTGCTAAGTGTCCCCAGACATGTCTAATAACACATCCTCTTTGTTTCTAGTTTCTACTATTTTTCTCACATCTGATTCACCATCACCAGATGGCTTTGAGATACTTGGGTGTTACCCTGGCCCCTTTTTCACCCCCCACAAGCAGTTAAGATGCAGGGTCTGCTCTTTACAACGGCCCTTCTCTGTCCCACTGTTACTGGCCACTTGTGAACGCCACCTTGTACCTGCGTTATTACAGTCTTTGCTTTCGCTTCCCTCTAGGTCACCCACCACATTTCTCTTTGTATCCATTCACTTGCAAATTATCTGAGTTTTGTATCTCTTACAGGTAGCATTGCTTTTTCAATCCAGCCTAACAATCTCTGCCTTTTGGAGTGTTTCAGTCATATATTAATTTATATTATAATTTACTGTCATTGACTATAAGTATAATTATTGGCGTGGTTGGGTTTGTATCTATCATTTTAGCATTTGGTTTTCTATTTGTCCCATGCACTTTTGTTCCTCTCTTTCTTCTCTTACATGTGTGTTTGTGTGGATTAAACGAACAATTTTTGGAATTCATTTACTGCAGTACACCTCTTTGCACTCTGATTTAGTGGTTCCTCTGGGGATACAGTATATCCCCAGTCTGCTTAGAGTTACCACAGTACCACTTGACATAGGAGACATGGGATGCAAGAAACTTACCACATGCCTAATAGAATGTGCTTTCTACATACACCTCTCCCTTGGTAGATTTTCCATTGTCTTAAAGCCCGTCATCTGATCACTCACAGACCCCTGTATACTGTTCCTGTTACTGAGAGCCTCGCAGCCCTTAAAGTCACTGTTCTGTCCACATGCCTGTGTTCATGCTGCTCCCTCTGCAAGGACTGTAGTTTCTCCATCTTTCTGTAGAGAAGACTCAGCTGTACAAGTCCCCTAGCTCTGAAGCCTGGCTAGACCTTGAAACATTTAATGGACCATTCACAGTTTTCCACATATTATAACCTAGATGTCCTGCCACCATAGCTCGTATACTCTCACCTGGATGGCTTTACGTAATGCTTTCCACCAGGTTGTGAGGTCCTTGAGGTCAGGAACCATCCATGACTGTGTCTCCAGCAGCCAGCACTGGGTGACACACAGCAAGTCTTCTTCAGTCAATATAGGTTGACTCAAAGTGACTCAAAGTGGGTTCCAATGTGATTGTTATTTTCCCTACCATATAAAGCCCAAAGGCAGGAAGGTAAAAGCCATCTTAGGTAGATAAATGATCATGGTAAGCTCTGACCTAGGAACATAAAAACTCCATACCATCTGTCCCTGGCTGCATTTCCCACATGGCTCAGTGTCATTTCATCCTCAGCAGAGAACTGTGTCCTTCAAAGACGTGGTAGTGGGCTTCACCCAAGAGGAGTGGCACAGGCTGAATCCTGCTCAGAGGGCACTGTACCGGGATGTGATGCTGGAGACCTACAGCAACCTTGTCTCCGTGGGTAAGAACAGCTCCATCACACAATCTAGATGATGCCTGAACGACCGCCTTCCCTTTTGCAGTTGCTAAAAGGCACTGAGGTACCTAGAGCCTCAGAAGTACCAAAAACTTCCTATGTGCCAGACACTTCTTCAGCCACTTTTAAAATATCAACTTACTTAATTCTCCTAAGAGCCTTATGAGGTAGGTACTGTTAGTACCACAATTTTACACATTTGGATACAGAGGCAGATGGGTGAAGTAACTTGCCCGTGTCACCTCACATACCGACATACAGAGCCAGAGTAGGATTTGAACCCCAGCAATCTGCACAGTCTGCATTCCTTTTTTTTTTTTTTAAGATTTTATTTATTTGACACAGAGAGAGAGAGACAGTGAGAAAGGGAACAGAAGCAGGGGGAGTGGGAGAGGGAGAAGCAGGCCCCCCGCCAAGCAGAGAGCCCAGAGCAGGGCTTGATCCCAGGACCCTGGGACCACAACCCAAGCCAAAGGCAGATGCCCAATGACTGAGCCACCCAGGTACCCCCACAGTCTGCATTCCTCACTCGTACACTGTGCTGCCTCAGTGAGTTTGGCTTGAGGTTCAGTGGTCCTGGGTTACTAATTCCTTTTGGGTTCTAGACAAGGTGTGTGTACAGTCTTCTCCCAAGGACAATGTCTGTTGTGCAGCCTTTAATGCTGCCTGAGTGGCCCTGAAGACCAAGGAGCTCAGCCCAAGGCCTGGATCATTTCCCTGGAACAGGTTATGAAGGCACGAAACCTTATGTGATCCTCAAGCTGGAGCAGGAAGAAGCGCCATGGCTTTGTGAGGCAGCATGCTCAGGCTGCCCCTGTCAGGGTAAGTATCAGTCCAGCAAAAGAGGTACTATGGTAGGCTGGCACCTTTGGGATTCTGTGCAGAGTCCAGCTCTCAAAAGCCTTAGAGCTTTGCAATCAGCTGGAGACGTCCTCTGAGAACTTGAGCCTTCTTGATGACCCGTCTTCCTCCATGCACCCCACCTCCTTTATCCAGGCATTCCTTCTCCTCCTCATCTCACCTCTCCCTGTGTTCTTGCTCCATTGCCCTTTCTCTAGAATCCTCAGTCTCTTTAACTTAAGGTTTTCAGTTCACCTTCTCTTTTACATTCAGACATTCTTAAAGTAAGCTTCTGTCATTCTCCCACTCCTGCTGGTCCCTTCCTATTTCCTGTTCTCACAGTTTCCAGGTAAAATGCCCCAGACCTGCCCTCCATACGCACACTCTCACTTCCCATCCTTTCCTTAATCCCTTCAATTATCCCTTAGTCCTTTAGTTTCCTTAAGTCCAAGAGGAGGAAGTATTAAATTTCAGGTAACCAAGGACAGTGAGGCAGTAAAGCATATGACTGAGCTTGGCCCATCTTAACCACTTTCATTTAACATTCAGAATAACTGCCTCTCTCCCATCAGCTTATGTAAAATATCCCAACAATACCCACGGTACCCCAAGTGTCAGTAACCTGCTCTTAAGGATGCCTCTGAACTTGTACCTCTCCACAAGAGTCATGGGCTTAGCAAGAAGTTAGTGCTGTCTGTTTCCACATCTGTTTACGCTACTTACACTTGGTGTTATAATCACATAATTGAATTAAATATTACATGATCCCCAAAAATATTCAAGTCATTGTCATGCTTCTCCCCGAGATGATGTCTCTGAAATCACTGCCATCCACTGTTCATCCACCTTGGCTGTAGTAGTAGCAGCAATAGCACTAGAATTATCGGCCAGCACTAACTGTGTGCTCACTCTGTGCTAGATTTGTTCTCAGCCCTTTACATATATCATTTCATTCAACCCTTCCAACACCTATGAGATATCCAGCCTTTATTACCCCAGTTACAAATGAAGCAATCACAAAAAAGTTAGGAAACTTATCTAAGAGCATAGAGCAGGGTGCCTGGGTGGCTCAGTTGGTTAAGCAACTGCCTTCGGCTCAGGTCATGATCCTGGAGTCCCGGGATCAAGTCCCACAACGGGCTCCCTGCTCAGCAGGGAGTCTGCTTCTCCCGTTGACCTCTTTCCTCTCATTCTCTCTCTCTCTCAAATAAATAAATAAAATCTTAAAAAAAAAAAAAAGAACATATAGCAAAGTAAGGGACTGAAACAGATTTAAGCCCACGTGATCAGGTTTTAGAACCAGTACTTTTTTTTTTTAAAGAAATCTTTTTTTTTTAAGATTTTATTTATTTATTTGACAGAGAGAGAGAGCAGAAGCAGGCAGAGCAGCAGAGGGAGAAGGAGAAACAGGCTCCCCACCGAGCAGGGAGCCTGATGCAGGACTCGATCCCAGGACCCAAGGATCATGACCTGAGCTGAAGGCAATCACTTAAACAACTGAGCCACCCAGGCACCCTCAGAACCAGTACTCTTAACCATCACATTCTGGTGCCCTTCAGGATGCATTTTGCTTCATTAAACTATGCTCATCAACCTTCCTGAAACCATAGTAACCTGGCCATCAGCTGCCTTTCTTTTCCCTCTTTTAAGAGTCACACGTTGAAAAGCAAGGTGCTATATGACACCTCAGTAACAGGATTGACAAACTACAGCCTATAGTTTGGCCACCTGATTTTGTGAATAAAATTTTATTGGAACACAGCCATGCCTTTACATATATACTGTCTGCGTTTCCCAAGTACAATGGGAGAGTTGAGTAATTTTGACTGAGACCATATGGCCCACAAAGCCTAAAATTTACTCTCTGGCTCTTTAAGAACATGTTTGCCAACTACTGCTCTACAATATCTCATCTTCTTCAAAATTACTTCTTTATGTACTCTATGACATATTCCATTTCATTTGTGCCACTGTTGTGATTCTTCTCTACTTGTACAACACCCTTCCCTGCATTTAGTTATGGTTCATGCTTTCTGTTCATATACCATGCATTGTTTAAATTCTTAGGGTATTTCTCAAGTAATTTTATTCTAGATCATAATAATAGAATAAAGAAAGGTTTGCTGTATTTTCTCCAGAAAACATTTGTCAAGTTAATGTCCAGAGGAAAAGACAAGACATGATTTTGAAACAAGGTGCATTCATCAGCAAGAAAACATTGCCCAAGGAAAGAAGCCATGAAAACAATAAGTTTGGGAAAATACCACCTCTGAGCACTAATCTTTCTCCTTCAATTCAAAATCCTAGTAACTGGGATCCCTGTGGAAAGAGTGCAAACCATAATTTAGATTTGATTGGTTTTAAAAGAAACTATTCAAAAAAGCAAGATGAGTGCTGTGGTTGTGGGAAATTGTTACAACATACAAACCATGATAGAAGACCTAATGGAGAAAAACTCTGGGAATGCAGTCATTGTGAGAAAGCTTTCAGCCACAACCCAGCACTTATGTATAAACCAGCAGTAACCAATTCTCTTGCGTACAAACGTAAGAGGGTTCCACCTGCAGAGAAACCCCATGTCTGTAGCGAATGTGGGAAAGCCTTCTGCTACAAGTCTGAGTTCATTAGGCATCAGAGAAGTCACACTGGGGAGAAACCATATGGATGCACTGACTGTGGGAAAGCCTTTTCACATAAGTCAACCCTCATCAAACATCAGCGAATTCACACTGGGGTAAGACCCTTTGAATGTTTTTTCTGTGGGAAAGCCTTCACTCAGAAGTCACACCGCAGAGAACATCAAAGAACACATACTGGAGAGAGACCCTTTGTGTGCAGTGAATGTGGGAAGTCATTTGGCGAGAAGTCATACCTCAATGTACATCGAAAAATACACACAGGAGAAAGACCATACCGTTGCAGAGAATGTGGGAAATCCTTCAGCCAAAAATCATGCCTCAATAAACACTGGAGAACTCATACAGGAGAAAAACCCTATGGATGCAGTGAATGTGGCAAAGCTTTTTATCAGAAGCCAAACCTAAGTAGACATCAGAAAATTCATGCCAGAAAGAATGCCTATAGGAATTAAAACCTGATAATTGTGAGAAAGCCTTAAGCAAGGTGTCCTATTTCATTATATGTGCAGGCATTCATTTTTAGGAGAAATCTCATGGATTTAATGAATCTGAACAAAATGTTTTACCATAAGGGAAGTCTTGTTCTAATTGTAGAAATTTTTATACAAAGATTATAGAAAATACTTTATAAAACATAAACATGGTCACTCTGGCTTATGAAAGTGTAAAAGTATGTTAATGGAATGACAACAGCATACAGAATATATGTGAAGAGAATTGGTATATTATGGTATATTCCACAGTGAGCCACATAATAAGCATTATTTATATTTTGGAAATGTAAATGTGAATTTAATGTAAATTGTGAATATCAAGTGTATGTGTGTCACACAGTATGTAGAATGCTGTTCAACTTTTGCACTCTAAATATCATCCCTGTCTTTTAGTGTCTTAACAATATAAAAAAATGATAATAACATTTGTTAATGTTAAAAAGGCAAAGCTTAGGAATAGTTTCACAACCAATATTGGATGAACAAAACATTATAAACTTGATTACTCAATCCAGCCATTATTTGACAAAAACTAGTATGGCCCTGGTATATTGTGCACCTCTTCTATTTTCTTAGTCTTGCTTAACATACCTTGCTGCAAATTAATAGGAAAGACACTGTTTATATGAGTCTTATAATTCAGAAATGCTTCATGCAGAGACCAAAGAAGGAGATTTTTGTGTTTGTTGGTTTGTTTTCTTTTTGCAAATTAATTCAGCAACATCCACTTCTCTTCCCTCTCAGTTTCCCTGTGAATGTCCTAGGCACTAAAACCCAAATCATTTCATCATTCCAGTCTTTGAAAAAAGTCTGCTTCCCTGAGCTGCTGTGTCATCCAAATAAAACAAATGGCCACGTTTTTCAAGATTTGACTCCGTATAAGAATGCCTGATCCAGAATGAGAAAGGAAGCAATCACGTGGATATTGTGTTTATGAGATGAATCACTAAATTCTACACCTGAAACTAATATTACACTGTATGTTAACTAACTGGAATTTAAATAAAAACTTGGAAAAAAAAAAAGAAACATAATCCCAGATAAAGATGTGATTATAAGAATGATAAAAGATACTTCTTACCAATTTAGATCAACATGCTTTTAAAAGAGGAAATAAATGTTTTTCTTGCAAAATGTAAGTTAGAAAAATTGCAGTAAGAAACTTGATAGAACAATTACCTTTGAAGAGTTTGGAAAAGTGATTAAAGATCTAGGATTGAAAAATGCTCCAGGCCCAGATGATTTCATAATTAGTTTCATCTAACTTTTTTGTAAGCTCCATGCCTAGCATGGAGCCCAAGACATGGAGCCCAAGATGGGACTTGAATTCATGACTCTGAGGTTGAGACCGGAGCTGAGATCAAGAGTCAATGCTTAACTGACTGAGCCACTGAGGTGCCCCTCATCTAACTTTTAAAGAGTAATACCAGTGTTACTTGAAATATCTCAGCCCATAGACTATGATCCCCAATTTACTTTATGAAGTCAGAGTAAGTTTTAACTCCAAAACCAAATCAAAGTAGTGGAAAAAAGAAAACCCCAAACCAGTCTTACCCATGAGCTTAGAAATAAAAAATTATAATTAAAATAATAGCAAATGGAATTCAGCAGTATACCTAAGAACAATGTATTATAATGACCAAGGAAGAATTACTCCAAGAATGCAGAGTCAATGCAGTAATAGGAAATACATCAATAAAATTAATAGTATGAAAGAGAAGGTGCCATCAATAGATGCTGGAAGATATTTAATTGGATTTTGCAAACATTTCCAATCTAATACAAGTTAAATTGTAGTATGTAATAACCACTTAAGAGTATCTTTACCAAAACTCTATAGCATATATTATGTTAAAACCATTTTTTGAAGATTAAGAATTTAATAGTATTAGAGATAAGGGTGTTCACTGCTGTCTATTTTTACTAAATATTGTCTTAGAAGACAATGGAAAATAAATAATTGGTATAAACAATAAAAAATGTAAAACTTTTTGCTGATATGATTTTATATCAGTAAATGAGACTAGTAATTGTTTTGAGTTAAAAGATAATTTTCTGAGAAGACAGTATAGAAATTAAAAGTTTCTCTCTGTAAACATCTAATAACTTAAATGCACTACTTTTGGAATTACACTAAGTGTCTGTGCCTTTTTTAAAAAATCTTATGTGAAATGATCTTAAAGTCCTTATGGAAGAACATTTATTCTAACAGTCTAAACAAGAAAAATATGAAAAAGAAAATTGTATACCAGATGTCAGAATATAATATGAAGTCACTTTAATAAAGTATTGGCAGAGGAACCTGTTCATTTCAATGAAAAGCATAGAAAATCCTGAAATAGATGTTTATAAAGAATTCTGTTACAATTGGCTTTTAATCAGGAAGAAAGTAAAGTTGGGCTAGCAGCCCCACCCATATAAAAAAATCCAGGTGGATTTAAGATTTAAATTTTTTTTAAAGATTTTATTTATTTATTTGTCAGAGAGAGTGAGCACAGGCAGACAGAGTGGCAGGCAGAGGCAGAGGGAGAAGCAGGCTCCCCGCCGAGCAAGGAGCCCGTTGTGGGACTCGATCCCAGGATGTGGGGATCATGACCTGAGCCAAAGGCAGCTGCCCAACCGAGCACCCAGGCGTCCCTAAGATTTACATTTTTTAAATAATAAAGTTCTTAAAGGAAAATGAAAGACCACGTGTACAATCTAGGAGTTAGATTAACTTTATCAACACAGGATAAAAACTATTAAAAAATAGGGCGCTGGGTGCTTCAGTCCATTAAGACTCTGACTCTTGATCTCAGCTCATGAGTTCCAGCCCTACATTGGGCTCCATGCCGGACATAGAGTCTACTTAAATAAAAATTTAAAAATAGGAAAAACTTGACTATGTAAAACTATGATCTTTTGTATGGCAAAAGATGCCATCAAAAAAGTCAATACATTATAATTTGGGGTGAAATATTTGCAAAGCCAATCAATGGAGAAGTGCTTTTCAGATTGACAGGAAGGAGATAACTCAATGGCAAAACATGGTAGAGAATATGAATAGAAAGTTGTAAAAAGAGCAAATCCAAGTAGCTGGTGGGACTATCAAAAAATGTGTCGCCTTGGTAGTTGTTGGGGAATACAGATTAAAGTCATAATGCGATAACTATGCAACCAAACTGACAGAAAATAGCAGGAATGCTTTTTGCTGTCCCCAACAAAGGTTGTTCTTATACCCTGCTGGTGGACATACAGATTCAGCTCTTTCGAAAAACAATCCAGCAACATCTTTTATAACTTAAAATACTTATGCCACTTTGGGGAATCTTCTCTTAGAAGTAAAACCCCAATACATAAAGGACAGATGAATATGTGTATTATAAAATTGTTCCTACTGGCAAAACACTAGAATCAAAATAAATGCCCATCAGTAGGGAAACCGGAAGAGGGGAGAAACAGTATATCCATTCCATAGATTGTTTATATAACCATTAAGGTGGAAAAATTAAACCATGCTAGTGGACTTGAATAGAATTCCACAGTGTTTCCTTAAAAAAAAAAAAAAAAAAGCCAAGTAAGTATGTAAAATAGCCTGTTCCTATAATCAGTGACAGAACTCCTCTAGCTATTTGAGTGAAAAACATGTATCCATATACGTTTGTTTATGATTTTCTATGCATGATGAAAAGTATATAAGAGTATACATTGGGTTAGAGGGAGGAGGGTGATGCAGGTTGGTAATGAGGGAGTCAGAGAAGGAAAATGAAAGCCAAATAGAAAAATATATATATACCAAGTATGATATCTCAAATGTGTGATTAGTAAAATTATTTGAGTGGGGAACTAGAACTCTGCTAATTTGTTCATGGTATATTTTTAAGTGAAAAGGGCAAATTGCAGAATAATGTATATGAATCTATTTTTAAAAAAAAAAAAAGTAAAACTCCTGTATGTGTATATATATGCATGTATGTTTCTATGAACAAAGAAAAGCATAGATGGATTTACAGCAAGGTCTTAATTAACATTGGTTATCTTGGTGGGGGGAAGGGAAAAATAAGCAGTTGTTTATCTTTGTATTGTTTTACTTGTTAAAACGTATATTACTTTTGTAAGTGAAAAACAAAATAAAGAGGGGAAATGTTTCAAAATGCAGGAAGCATTGCAAGTGTTTCTGTTTTTCCGACAAGGTCATGGCACCATGACCTGGTCTACTGTCATTCCTCCAGCTCAGTCCTTTGGCTGTCACCAAAGTAAAAGTAAATGTCTCTGTGTTTCTGAAGAGCAAAAGTAAATACTTTGAGAAACTCCCAAGTACAGAGAGGTTTTTTGTTTTTATTTTGAAATACTTGATTTAAAAAGTTGCAAAAACAGTTCTTATATAATCTTCATCCAGTTTCTCCTAATGTTAATGTCTTATATAACCTTTGTATAATTATCAAAACCAGGAAATTAACATCAGTACAAACTAGTAATTACTGTAGTCCTTGCCACTGATTCCAGATCCTGTGGTAGATTTACTTGTTATTTCTCTTTAGTCTCCAATTTGTGACAGTTCCTCAGTCTTTTCTTGTCTTTCATGACTTAGTTTTTTTTTTTTTTTTAAAGAATACTGGCCAGTTATTTTGTAGAATATTCCTCAATTTGGGTTTGATTCAGTATTTTCTCTGACTACATTAAGGTTATGCATTAATACTACAGAAGTAATATATCCTCAGAGATAATTCCAGAGGATACACAATGTTGATGTGTCCTGTTGGTGATGTCACCACTGATCACACAGTTAAGATGCTTAGATTTCTCCACTCTAAAGAAAGGTACTATTTCTTCCTTTGTAGTTAATAAATCTCTTGGGAAGATAATTTTCAAAGCGTTCTTTAAAAATACATTCGAGCAGGTCCTAGATCCAGAGATTCTGTTTGATTAGCTCTGGCTAAGGGTTCAAACATCTCTAGTAATTCTGATAGGCAGACAAGAGCGGACTTTGGATGTGCATCACACACGTAATTGTTAGCCCTGAAACAAAGCATCATCCTCACAGAAGCGACAGTAATGAGAAACACTGAGCTATGACATTTATGAATACTGGTCTCTGGTAACCTAGGTGTGTTAGTCATCTAGTGCTACCTAACAAATGATCAGAGACTTCGTAGCTTAAAGCAACACACATTTACTATCTTAGAGTTTCTCTGTCAGGAGTCCAGATAAGGCTTAGCTAGGTCCTCTGATTCAGGGTCTTACAAGGCTGTAGTCAGATATTGGCCAGAACTGTGGTCTATCTGACCTCAACTAGGGAAAGATCTGTTTGCAAGATCACATGGTTAGACTAAGGGCCTCAATCACTTGCTGGCTTTGGGCCAGAGGCTACCCCCGATTCCTTGCCATAGGGGCATCTCTGAAGTCCAGCTCTCTAGAGAGGGTAGAGGGGCTGGATACAGAGTTGTTCATTGATCACACCTACTGAGGAAGCCTCCATAAAAATCACAACAGGACAGGGTTTGGAGAGTTTCCAGATTGATGACATTCACATACTCGGAGGGTGACACACCCCAGCTCCACAGGACAGAGAAGCTCCTGCACTCAGGATCTTCCTAGACCTAGTCCTTTGAACCTTCCTATCTGGATGTTCATCTACGTCCTTTATCTTTTTATAATAAACTGATAAACAGCAAGTAAACTGTTTTTCCTGAGTTCTGTAAGCCGCTCTAGCAAATTAATCAAATCTTAGAGGAGGGCATCTTGGGAACTTCTACATTATAGCTGATGGGTCAGAACCATAAGTAACAACCTAGATTTGTGATTGCTATCTGAAGTATATGTGGGGGTTGGGGTAGTGAGGGGACAGTCATGTGAGACTGAGCCCTTATGAGACCTGGTGCTATCTCCAGGTAGACAGTGTCATAACTGAGTTAAATTGTAGGCCCCCAGGTGCTGTCACAGAATTGCACGGAGTGGGGAAACCTCCATACATTTGGTGTCATAAGTTTTCTGAGTGTGGTAGTAGTGTGAGAGTAAAGGAGAAACATGAGGAGAATGACATTTTCCCAACACACCTTGTAAACAGCAAAGAGCCTCTTGTATTCCAAAAAAGAAACCTAAAATTTTAGTGTACATGAGAAGTGTTGGAGAATCATTTCCCTTACATTCTCACCTTCTGGTTGATTCTACTTTAAAAACTTACTTTGAAGCTAATTAAAGTAAAAACAAGCCAGTGGAGTTGGGGGTGGGGACATTGGCCTGATAATATGGGATGCCACAGACTCCTACTTAAAATAGTAATATGACCCAATATAAATTAAAAGAGAAGCTTCCAAAGATTAAAATGTATTATATAAACTGTAATTTATAGAGGGGTGATTATCTCTGCTACTTCTCCATTTGACAGCCTAATTTTGCCTGCCTTAAACCTAGAAGAAAACAAACACATAAATATATAAATAAAACATAAGTACATAAGTACATAAAGTGAATGAATGATGCCTCATGGTGAATTTACTACAACCTTAATGCTGTGGTCCCATCCATTAGAGGCCCCATACCCAATATCCGGTATTATTAAAACCACTGATTCTATTTATTCAACAACTGGTAAATATTTTGCTCTTATAGATTTGGCTAATGTGTTCTGTTTAATGCCTATTTCCACAGCCTCTCACTTGCAGTTTGTCTTTGGCTCCACAGGGACATTATAAATCTTTTCCAGGCTACCTAGGGGGTACCTCAACAGCTTTGTCATCACAAACTTTGCAAACAAAATAACTGTACCTGCTTTTCTCTAGGAGTACAAAGTATGGCACTACATTAATGACCTACTCCCACAAGGAGACTCACTTGACACACTCATTACAGGCATACAAGTCCGACATGTTTTAGTCCTTTTCGGGGTCTGTAGTCTTCATTTGTAAATTTTACTTTATCTAAATGATTTTGCCGTGGGTAAATCAGCCCTCCTTAAATGGGTCTCTATTCAACAAATGGCTTAAAATCTCCAAGTTAAAGTCAACAGGCACTCTTATTAGTGCCCTCAGAGATTTCTTCACCATAGAGGCCTTGGTTACTTCTTCTCATGCCTCCTGGAGTCTGAGGACCCCTTAAAATGGCCATAAGTTATCCAATGACTTCTGATGCAAGAAACTGCTCATCTTGGCCTCATGCTACACACCATTAAGACAACCAGGGACTGGTTACATATTGGGCTCTCCTAGAAAGAAAGGCATTCACAGACCCTGATGTTGTGACCCTCCACACCCAGCTTCTCATTATGCTTTGGGTAATGGAAACTGCCTCACAAGCTTGACACAGCTCCTGAGACCTCCTTAAGGCAGGATGGAGCCAAATCTGGACTAACATATGCCTCCTGCAGGAAAGCTGGACTCCTCTGTCCTCAGTCCCTTGCCAGATGCCATAATGCTGCAGAAGGTCTCCCCTCCCTCGGACCCCCTCACTACCTAGGAGCTCTTGGGATCAAGTGAATAGTAATGAGGGTTTGTAGACTATACAGATAACACTGCTAACCATCTTGTGTGATAAAACTCAGTGTAATTGCTGTTTCCCAATCCTTAGCCAGGATTTTCTTTATAAATGATAGGACCCAAGGGACAATACATTTGGGCAAACTTCAGGCAGTCATCTTAGCATTGGGTGTCCCAGCCAACAAATGGCTCCCTCTTCACATTCATTACAGACTACTGGTCCACTGCTTAAAAAGTATTCCCTTCAGGTTTAAAAAGTCTGTTGCCTCACAGACACCCAAGATATAAATCAGTATTACACATGGCTCTACAATATACTAAGACCACAACTTATATTGTAGTATAAGACTACAATATACTTGTCAGGACACACCTTATTTCTTTCAGAGTTCTAGGCATTACTGATAGTAACCAAGGCACATAATTCACTTCTGAGACTGCATAATACTGGGCACTTGAAAGAGGCATTCAACAGAACTTTCATGTCCCAAATAGGTCCCAGATAGTCAGTTTAACTGAGACATAATGGTGTCCTCAACTCTTTTTCAAATGCCAGTCTGACAAACAGACCCCCAAATGGGCCCTTCTCTTCCCCTGGGACTTAATCTCTTAATTCAAGGTTCCTTGGCTAATTTATACCTCATACCAACTCTAACTTTCTCTCATCACTGTTTCTTGTATTTAAAAGGGAAATATGGGGCATCTGGGTGACTCAGTCAGTCTTGATTTCAGCTCAGGGCATGATCTCAGGGTTGTGAGATTGAGCCCTGTGTTGGGCTCTGCACTGGGCATGGAGCCTACTTAAGAGTCTCTCTCTCCCTCTGCCCTTCCCCCCCCACCTCTCAAAAAAATTAAAAAATAAAAAATAAAAGGGTAATGTGTCTTATCTCCATGTATATAAAGACTCATTATATATGAGGTCCTTTAATAATGTCTCTTCCTGTTTTTTTTTTTAATATTTATTTATTTGAGAGAGGGAAAGAGCACAACCAGGGGAAGGGGTAGAGGGAGAAAGAGAAGCAGAGTCCCTGCTGAGTGCAGAGCCTAATGTGGGGCTCTGTCCCAGGACCCTGGGATCACGACCCAAGCCGAAGGCAGGCACTTAACCAACTGAGCCATCCAGGCACCCATGTCCCTATCTTTATACATTTTTTTGTTGCCATAAGCACTGGAGGCCAGACTGAGGGCACAAACCCTCCTGAGATCCATTAACCATAGATTGTTTCATGAGCCAAGTAGCTGCTAATCTGACATGGGACCCATTTGAGCTAAATTTCCATCATAATACAAAAAACCTGTGAAGTGCAGCTGCACAGCATCCTGTTGTCTTATCACTATTGGTCTGGGTGATTTCACTGGTTTACAGTTCAAGAGGCCCCAACCCTCCAAAAAAGCCACACTTTCAATAAAACATGGCAAATGCTAAGATTCATATCAATTCAAGCGGGTACCCACTTAGAAATGTCATCTCAGTCCCACATCCCAGATGATACCACTTTGTTCCAGGAGCTTTCTGTGGAAGACGACATCACCTAATATGACATCACCCCACCCCAAGAACAAGATGTTTTTGCCCCTTCATTGCAGACAGTTATGCCCAGAACACCAAAACCTTCACTCCAGTGACACCTATGGACTGCCTCTCCTAAGGCAACATACTAAGGACATTTATTGCTTCTCCTCCTTGATATTAGGAATCCATTGTGTATCCTGAGCTCATTGTGGTTAGCTCATTATCTTCATATACTCTTTGCTCCCTGCCAAAATTTATACCTCTGGAGTCCCATGTGTAAAGGGAAATCTGATGAAAGTAACTACTATTTGTGCCATTCTAAAAATTAATGGAGATCATTGCTTTCCCCAGGAGGCACCCATCTCATAGTAGTCAACTCCTTGATTCCCAGATGAGAGGACCACTCACTCCCCAGGGCTTTCTCCTGCTATCCCACCTCCAACTTTTCATCTTATCTGCCCTGCATCTCCAACCATAACTATTTGGTTACATACAAATACCACTAATTGTCACATATACTGCGCTAAATTATCAGTTCGTATCCTCCAACAACATGATTGCTGGGCCTGAAACCTTGAACCACAAAATATACTGAGATACCATTGTCAAAAAATACCTGTACATATATACTTGACTAGGTATGTATATTTTGTTTCTATGATTTTGAATAGCTTGGATAGTTCATATGAATGGAATATGGTATTTGTTCTTTTGCAACTGGCCTATTTAACATAATGTCTTTTGGGTTCATCCATATTGTAGCATGTGACAGGATGTCCTCTTTCTTAAGGCTGCATAAAATTCCATTTATGTAGATATTGCATTTTCATTATCCATTCATCTATCAGTGGGCCGTTGAGTTCTTTTAACTCATTGAGCATCCTTATGATGGTAACTCTGAATTCTGTGGCAACTCATATCTGTTTATTTAGGTTCGGCTTTTTAAAGATTTAATTGGTTCCTAAATGTGTCATGGTTGCCTGCCTTATTTTTGTTGTGGAGATTCAGCATCTGAAGAAGCAGTCAGCTGTCTCAGACTCTGTGGTCTCCTTTACTATAGGCAAGACTTTTTCCACACAGCCTGGCTAGAGATTCTGGAGACCTCTTAAGCCTTCTCTGGGCGTGCATCCTTCCAGGGCTTGTGTTGTAAACTACTTGAAAAGGTTTACTGGTTTCTACTCAGGCGCTCCCCCTTGTGTCTGTCTATGATATTGCAGCTTACCTGTGGGGCTGTTAGTAAATCATGGTCTAGGGCTCCTCCTAGTGTTTATTAGTGGTACTGTAGACTCTAGCACACACTTCAGTTCAGGTCTTTATTCTCAGAAATCCCCTCAACCTGTCGCTACATTCCTGTCAGTACTTGGATACAAGCAAGACAGACACTGGTCCCCTTGGGTAGGCCCCCTAAAAGTCACTTAGAGACTAACATTCTACTCCTTTCCATCCCCAGAGAGAAGATGGGAGTTGGGGATTTCCGATCCAATATGCCTTGGTTTGGGGGCAGGTGGGTATGCTCTGATGAGAAGAAACGGAATATCAGAAACTTCTTACCAGGCTTCTATGCCCTTGGCCTTGTGCTTGCCTGGGGTGTAAGGACCTCTTAACTGGTTTCTGGATTTCTCAGTTATTTTGCTGATTTGTTGTTAAATCTGTGTCTTCCTATTCCACCATCTTGCTGATGTTACCTTGTGTGCAAGTTTCTGTGTGATTACAAGTTTCAACTAGCTTGTAAACAGCAGGAGCATGATTACTGGATTGTATACTAAGAGTATGTTAGTTTGCAAAAAACTGCCAGTCTTCCAAAGTGGCTGTAACCATTCTGTATTCCTGTTAGCAATGAATGAGGGTTCTTGTCCCACATCTTAGCCAGCATTTGGTGTTGCCAGTGTTTTGGAGATTAGCCATTCTTACAAGTGTGTACTGGTATCTCATTGTTCTAATTTACAGTTCTTTCTTGACTTGATATTGAACATCTTTTTGTAGGTTTATTTACCAATGTGTCTATCTTCTTTGGTGATATGTCCAGATTTTCGCCCATTTTTTAAATTGGGTTGTTTCTTTATTGTTGAATGTTAAGAATTCTTTGTATATTTTGGATATTAATCCTTTATCAGATATGTCTTTCACAAATATTTTCTCCTTGTATATGACTTGTCTTTTCATTCTCTTAACAGTATATTTTGTAGAGTAGAACTTTTTAAAATTTTAATGAAGTATAGCTTATCAATCATTTCTTTTACGGATCATGGTATTGGTATTGTATCTAAAAAGTCATCACCAAACCTAAAGTCATGTGTATTTTCTCTTATGTTATGCTCTATGAGTTTTATAGTTTTGCATTTTACAATTAGAATTATGATCCATTTTGAATTAATTTTTGTTAAGGCTGTAAAACTCTTGTGTCTAGGCTTTTTTTTTTTTTTTTTGGCATGCAGATGCCTGGCTGTTCCAGCACCATTTGTTGAAGACTTTTTCCTCATTGTATTGCCTTTGCTGCTTTATCAAAGATTAGTATATGTGAGATGGTCTCTTTCTCGGCTCTCTAATCTGTTCCATTGACCTATTTGTCTATTTTTTCACAAATACACTATCTTTGTTACTGCAGTTTTACTGTCTAAGTCTTGAAGCTGGGTATTGTCAATCCTACACTTTTGCTCTTCTTCTTCAATATTGTGTTGGCTATTCTGGATATTTTGCTTTTCCATATAAAATTTGTAATTTCAGTCTTGTCTTTTATAGATTTTATTTATTTATTTGACAGAGAGAGAGACCACGAGTAGGCACAGAGGCAGGCAGAGAGAGAGACTGGGGGAAGCAGGCTCCCTGCCAAGCAGAGAGCCCAATGTGGGGCTCGATCCCAGGACCCTGGGATCATGACCTGAGCCGAAGGCAAGAGGTTAACCCACTGAGCCAACCAGGCGCCCCTATAATTTCAGTCTTTTGGTGAAACTGTTCTACTGGACTGTGAACTTCCACCAGTTTTCAGTTCCTCTCTCCCAATGTAGGACAGGATAGCTACAGTGGGGTGGAGTTGGGCATTTCTCTTCCACAGGTCAGTTAGATGCTACTAATCCCCAGTAGATTACTGGGGGCATGCCTTGTTATGACTGCTCTAGGTAGGTATATTTCAAAATAGTGACTTTCCCCTCCTCCTGCCAAAAGCACAGTGGGGATTCTTCTTCAATCTTTACTATGAGAACTTGGTTGGCCTCCTGGTGGTAAAACTCATAAAAATGGGGGGGTGTCCCCTATGACTGGGAAACCTTGGAATCTTTCATTCTCAGGTGTGTCCACACTGAGCCTCTTGCAATTTGTCCATTTTATAATGTTTAGGTTTTTCTACCCCTGTACTTATTCACACACAGCTTTCTGCCATTGTGTTTCTGCACTGCTAATTTTTTTGTAAGGACATGTTTTGATTCCCTTCTCATTTCCTTTTGTGTATTCTACAGGAATTTTCTTTGTAGTTACCATGGGGATTACTTATAATATCCTAAGGTTATAACAATCTATTTTAAATTGATACCAACTTCAACTGCAGATGAAAGCTCTACTCCTTTACAGGTTGGTATCTTTTTTACTGATAACACAAATTACATCTTTATATTTGTGTAGCCATTAAGATTAAATCTCATTAAGGAATTTGAGTTGCAAACCAATATTACAGTAGTTTTTATGTTTATCCATGTACTTATCAACTATCTTAGTATTTTTTAAAATCAGGCATCTTAGTATTTTTAATGGTTTCCAGGTACTGTCTAGCATCTTGTAATGCCTGATATTAGGAAATGGGAAATACACTATCCCCAAATTCCTAGCTTACCTGTAATATCTTCCTTAATTTCACCCTTTGACTCATGACTTTTGCCAAAAAACAAAACAGAAATCCCAAACATTTCCCAAACATACACACTTCCCAAAGATGTTAACAGCAACTAGGAGCACACAGGATTTCATGTTAAATTTGTTTGATTTATGCTCATATAAACCAGTTAAATGGGTTTTGTCTTTTTTTTTAAGATTTTATTTATTTATTTGACAGACAGAGATCACAAGTAGGCAGAGAAGCAGGCAGAGAGAGAGGAGGAAGCAGGCTCCCTGCCGAGCAGACAGCCCGATGCAGGGCTCGATCCCAGGACCCTGGGATCATGACCTGAGCCGAAGGCAGAAGCTTTAACCCACTGAGCCACCCAGGAGCCCCAGTCTTTTTGTTTTTCTTAACTGCATTGTTTTGATATGCTGCTGTGCATCGTGAGATGTCGGATTAGAAGGTTATAGTTAAGATGCAGACATGGTACTTGGAGGAGGTACCTCATAATAAAGTTACTCATTATATCCACATTGATTTTAGTATAGCATGTAACATATTATGTTTTTAATAAAAATATTTTATAAAAGATGATGCTGGGACTTGCTCAAATTCTAAACTGTTATGGAATTTAGATATATAAACTCCAGAATTTGCCACAGAATTATCTTTCGTTGCATTTCAAGAATCCCTCTTTATCCAACATCTACTTGTTTTCTCAGTTTGGATAGCACAGAATACTAAGTTAACCAAGTCAATAGGACTTCTGTTTTTTAGCAAGTGACTATCTAGAGCAAGAATTGACAATTTTTTTCTGTAATGGGGCAGATAGTAAATATTATAGGCTTTGCAAACCATTTTGTCTACTACAGGTACTCAATTATGTTATAGCGTGAAAGCAGCCAGACAATATATGAATTTATGTGGTTTTAATGACTTTATGAAACACTGAAGTTTGAATATCATATACTTTCATGTTACTTTTTTTTTTTTTTAATTTCAACCACTTTAAAATGTAAAAACCATGCTTAGCTTGCATGCCATACAAAAACAGGTAGTGGTCTAAATTAGTTTGCTCTCTCCTGATTTTCAGTGTGATAATAAGGTTTTATTTGAAGTATTTGATTTCTGGGATGCCTGGATGTCTATCGGTTAAGCGTCTGCCTTCAGTTTAGGTCCTTGCTCAGAGGAGGGCCTGCTTCTGCTTCTCCCTCTGCCCCTCCTGCCTGCTGTGTGTACCCGCACTCTAATAAATAAGTAAAATATCTAAAAAACAAAAAATGAAGTATTTGATTTCTGATTTCAGGTAATGGGTTCAGATTGTGAATACTGGTTTTATTTTAATAGACTGAAGAATAAGTTTGTGCTTTTAGTTCTATGATAATAAATTATGTTTTTGTGATCTAGTTATTTTGACATCAGGAGTATAAAAGATTCATAAAAACTGATGGTGAGCTTGTTATCTCATTCAATTTGGAAGTTCCTTAAATATTTGATAAATTTTGGCCATAACACTTGGTTTGGTGTTCTAAGTGCACCTATTTGACTACATTAAAACTTCTTCCCCCCTGCACTTATCATTTTACTCTATTAAGGGTTTATACCTCCTAATTCTGACAAATTACATTTTTCTACAAATACTGTATTCTTTGTCTAGATTTCCAATTATTAGTAAATATAATCTCCTAATCATGTCCATATTTCATGTATTCATCTGATTTCTATTTTTCTTCCTCAGAATTACCAGTTTGTATCTGTATTTTTTTCTGTCAAAGAAGTAATTTTATTTTCCTTGAATTGCTTTTATTTTTCCTAATACCTTTAATATATTTGAATGTAGTTTGCTGTTATTTGTTTTTTGTCTTGTACATTTAGTTCTTTATTAATAATCTCTTGGTAATTGACTATCAGCATCCCTAAAACCAGAAAATAGGTTCTTAACTAATAAAGAACAAACTGAAGGTTACTGGAGGTGAAGTGGGCAGGGAAAGGATTAAATGGATGATGAGAATACTTGATTGTTGAGAACAGTTGATGCGTTGAGCACTGGGTGTTTTTTGTTGGTGATAAATCACTAAATTCTATATTAGAAACTAATATTACACTGTATGTTAACTAAATGTAATTCAAATTAAAACTTGAAAAATACAAAACACCAGCATGCCCATTGGGCTATACTTTATCTGAATACAGATTTAGCTGCTCTCAGGTTTTTCTACATAATGTGTTCATTTTCATTCATTTAAATATAATTCAGGGATTGATTTCCTTCTGATTCATGTTATTTGGAAGGGTATTATCAATATTCAGATATTGGTGGCGATCACATTTTAGGTTTTTTTCCCATTTTGAAAAAGAATGTGACCCACATGTCTTTGGGTGGAAAGTGATTTGAGTAAATATTTCATATCTTTCCCTACTGTTTTGACAAATGAATTTTGTTATTCTCAATATGTAAATAGGTTTTTGGACAGGCATAAAATTATTGCACAGCATGAAATACAGGTGTAAATGTAGACTCATTCAACCATTCTTTTTCTTACTCGACTTTTATATCCTAGGATTTTTTTTTTTCCTTTTTAAAACTTCATGCTGAATAAGGAATAAATGTGGGTGAGAAGCTTTTCTACAAACATTTACACCTATTGGTCGTTTGATGTCAACTAAGGTGTATAACATGGTTAAAGTCCTTTCTACAAATAATAATAATGGTGGAGGTACTGATACTAGTATTATGTAACATCTGCTAGATAGTTACTACATGTTAGGAACAATCCCCCCTTTTTTCCCTTTGAGACAAAGAATGAGCTCAAGCAGGGGGGAAGTAGGGCAGAGGGAGAGAATTCCAAGCAGCTTCTCACCAAGCATGGAGCCCGACACGGGGCTTGATCTCACGACCCTGAGATGATGACCTGAGCCAAAATCAAGAGACAGATGCTTAACCAACTGAGCCACCCCAGTAACCGTCATTTAACGTTTTTGTTGTCATTGTTAAAGATTTCATTTCTTTATTTGAGGGAGAGAGAGAGAGGGTATGAGCAGGGTGAGGAACAGAGAGAGAAAGGAGGCGGCTCCCTGCTGAGCAGGGAGCCCGATGCAAGAGTTGATCCTGGGACTCTGGGATCACGACCTGAGCCAAAGGCAGAGACCCAAATGAGAGCCACCCAGGTGCCCCTCATTTTACATTTCTTAACTCATTTAATCCTCACAGCTATCCAACACATTACTGTGTGTGTACGTGTGTATGTACATTCATACATACAATTATACATATCAACTATAAAGCAGCACTTTTTCTATAAGTATTGCACGTATTTATGTATTTGGTTGAGTGTGTACACATTTATAAGCAAAAATAGTTTTTTTAAAAAAGGGTCTGGGGGGCGCCTGGGTGGCTCAGTGGGTTGGGCCTCTGCCTTCGGCTCAGGTCGTGATCCCAGGGTCCTGGGATCGAGCCCCGCATCGAGCCCCGCATCGGGCTCTCTGCTCGGTGGGGAGCCTGCTTCCCCCTCTCTCTCTGCCTGCCTCTCTGCCTATTTGTGATCTCTGTCAAATAAATAAATAAAAATCTTTAAAAAAAAAAGGGTCTGAAAGGATAAACCGATAACATGATTACAATGACAGAACTGAAACTACTGGCAATATTTTTCAAGGAGAAAATACTGAACAGTATTTTGACATTGAAATGTAATGTTTTTAAAGAAAAACAAACAAAAGCACTAATTTTGTATTTAGAAGGCAACTTTTATAACTGTAAAATTTCAGTGAGCACCATAGAGTATGTCAGTAATATTTAGCAAAATGATAATCTACCACAGAAAAGATTATTATGATACCATTAAAAAGAATGATAAACAGGTTATGGTATAGCATGCACATCATGATTACACTAAAGTCTGGAAGGATATGTTGTATAAGTTGAAAATAGTAATTTCTTTTTGGTAGGCTTACAAATAACCTACTTTTTTTTTCACTGTGTGTGTGAAGGTTTTGTTTGTATTTGTTTTGTTTCGTTTTGAAAACGTGAAAACTTTAGTGTTACAAAAGGGAAAGAAATAGAGCTGCCTTCAAAAACAGAGTTATAATTCTGCCAGGAATTAGAATATAGTCTATGTAATGTAACTTATAGTATGGTATTGGTAGAAATAGATCTATAGGGCAGAGCAATAGAAAAGATGGCTCTAAAACTAAGCTAACAAACTCAAACTCAAGCAGCATAAAACAATGGGGAGGAAAGAATTATTTAAGAACTAGTTTGAGACAGAATCTTTTTTGGAGGGAAGGGAGGTTTTACTTAAACCTTGAATTTACATTTTGAAATAGATTCAACAAATTATGTATACAAGAAAACGACAAATATGTTAGAAAAACATCGTTAACAGTGTTATGGGTTAAACTATGTTGAAGTCCGAACCTCTGGAACCTGTGAATGTGATCCTACATGGAAATAACGTCGTTGTGCAGATGTAATCAAAGTAAGGTCATAAGGGTGAGCCCTAATCCAATATGACTGATGTCCTGTATGAGTCTCCTCTTGTATACAAGACAGAGACAAATTTATACAGGGAGAATGAAATGTAAAGATCGAGGCAGAGATTGGAGTGATGCATTTACAAGACAAGGAATGTCACAGACTGCTATTAACAGAAGCCAGGAGAAAGACACGGAATAAAATCTTCCTCCGAAGGAACCAACCTTACCAAAAACTTTAATTTTGGATTTCAGAGCTCCAAAACTGTGAGAATACATTTCTGTCGTTTTAAGTCACCCCATTTTGGGGTACTCGGTACTTTGTTACAGTAGCCTAAAAAAACTACTACACTGTTTTGTTTTGTTTTTTTCCATTACCTGTTTTAAGTATATTGTTATAAAGATTATCAACAGAGCTTATCTTTCACCCAGTATGAATTCCTTCATGACGAATAAGGTCAGAGCGACTACCAAAGGCCTTTCCACATTCCTTACAGTCATAGGGTTTCTCACCAGTATGAATTCTTTGATGTCTAGTAAGGTTTGAGCCTTTATTGAAAGCCCTCCCACATTCATTACATTCATAAGGTTTTTCATCTGTATGGATTCTCTGATGTTGAATAAGTTCTGAGCTCTGAATAAAGGCCTTTCCACATTCCTTACATTCGTAGAGTTTCTTGCCTGCATGAATTCTATGATGGTTACTAAGTGTTGAGGCACTACTAAAGGCCTTCCCACATTCCTTACATTCATAAGGTTTCTCACCAGTATGCATTCTCTGATGTTGAATAAGCCTTGAGTGTTGAGTAAAGGCCTTCCCACATTCCTTACATTCGTAAGGTTTTTCACCAGTATGAATTCTCAGATGTGGAAAAAGTTGAGAACTCTTAGTAAAGGCTTTTCCACATACTTTACATTCATAGGGTTTCTCACCAGTGTGGATTCTCTGATGATCATTGAGGTTTGACCAATAATTAAAGGCTTTTCCACATTCCTTACATTCATAGGGTTTCTCACCAGTGTGAATCCTCTGATGCTGAGAAAAATATGAACTACAACTAAAAGCCTTGCCACATTCCTTACATTCATAGGGTTTTTCACCAGTGTGAATCCTCTGATGTCGAGTAACAAGTGAGCCACGGCTAAAGGTCTTCCCACACTCCTTACACTCATAGCTTTTGTCAGCAAAATGAGTTCTCTGATGTTGAATAAATTGTGAGTTCTGATTAAAGGCCTTTCCACATATCTTACATTCACAGGGTTTCTCTTCATTAACAGTTTTTTGATGTGGAGCAAGAAATGTGGGCTGAATAAAAGTGGGCATGTCTTCATGGGTAAATATTACTTGACTAAAATGTCTCTTCTTTAGGGATAATATCTTGGTCTCACACATAGATTCCAGATCTGAAAGAAATAAAAATGCGTGTGTTCATTTTTCCTATCTTGGGAGACTGAAACTTCTAAAAAAGAAAAAAGATTAAAGTAAAAATAGTATCTGGGAAAGTAAATGCTTAAACAGTTCTCAAATATGGCTAAGCGATTTTCAAAACTGGTAACAAAAGCATGGACATTGAGAGCCAAGAGAGGAAATTCAAGAGGGTGATTAGAGAAATAAATGCCCTCTATTCTGAAATTCTGATGTCAATCAGAATCACCTGAAACTTCCATAAATATACCCTATTCAGGGATACCCTCTGTATTTTACAGTGATTCTAATCATATATACATGTTTATAAGCATACACTCTCACACAAAGCACTATACTGAATATCTTAAAATTTGTGGATAATTGTTTGACCTACATAAGAAGACCACAGAGGAATAAGTGTGGTGAAATGGGGGCGTCTGGGTGGCTCAGTCGTTAAGCGTCTGACTTCAGCTCAGATCATGATCCCAGGGTCCTGGGATCAAGACCTGCATCGGTCTTCCTGCTCTGTGGGAAGCCTGCTTCTCCCTCTCCTACTCCCCCTGCTTGTGTTCCCTCTCTGGCTGTATCTCTCTCTATCAAATAAATTAAAAAATAATAATAATAAAATAAATGTGGTGAAATGTATGAATGGGGGGATACAGTCTGAAACTGTGCAAAGGGTGTGTTGTTGGCAAATCCATATTGGGGGATACCCTAGTCTAAGCTGCTGAATGAAACTGGCAAAAATGGTTTCAGGTAATTCTATGGATAGGGCTTGATATATTGGGGGTTCACTGAAAATAGTTTACCTTGGAATTCTCTGATGCTGACTTTGGGAGAGAAAGCAGGCAGCGTGAATATGAGAAAGAAGAATATATAAGAATGTATATAAGATATATATATATATGAATGAAATATACTGTGAGAAGATAGGTACTCCAAGTCCAATTTTTTGTCGTTCTGTACGTCTGCCATGAAAGCACTGCAAGTATTGATTCTGAGTTTACGAATTTCAGCAAGTAGGTGAATTCATACATATGGAATCTGTAATGAGTGTCAACTGTACAACTAATTTAAAGGGGGACAACTGGGTACCTGGGTGGCTCAGTGGGTTAAGCCTCTGCCTTTGGCTCAGGTCATGATCTCAGGGTCTCAGGTCATGATCTCAGGGTCCTGTGATCGAGCCCCGCATCGGGCTCTCTGCTCAGCGGGGAGCCTGCTTCCACCTCTCTCTCTCTGCCTGCCTCTCTGCGTACTTGTAATCTCTCTCTCTGTCAAATAAATGAATAAAATCTTAAAAAAAAGGGGGGGGACAATTTCTGTTAAAAATGACAGACTGGACCTTTGAGTTTTCCATTGCCTCTTCATGAATTCAGAGGAAAATTAGAGTGGAAGCTTAACAAGAGGGAAGAAAAACCTCACTAGGACAGTGAACACTGGAGAAGAGACAGTAACAATAAAATCTGGAAGCTAAGAAGCCAATGAATGAGTGATAAGTGAGTCTGCAGACCAGAGAAAGTCAAACTGAGCCTGCAGCAGATGAATTCCACAGCACTAATTCATAGTGCAGATCCCCTAAAATGAACAAAAACTGAAGGTATCAGGCATTTCTAATAGTGGGATACACAGAGAATGCTGAAAGCTAAAGAATGAATTCAAGATTGTATTACTAGTAAGACCCCTAGGATCCCTTCTCCCATCCCATACAGGATTATACTTCCTTATTCTCACAGAAAACTCAAAATATAGAAATATGGAACCAGAAGGAATCTGGATTCAGGAACATCAGGCATAGTTGTGGCTACCAGTACTGAATTAAGGACAAAGATTAACAGAAAATATATACACTTTTGATAAAATAAAGAATATATCTGGTCTTTGCTCCTGGTTCCCAGCACAGAGCCCCACAAACCACTGGAATTTCCTGACCGGAAAGTCTTTTGTTATTCACAAGCTCCTTTTGATCATACCTAAGTTTTCCTACTGCAGTGATTAGCTTCAAGGGAGGGTCTGGCCACTTATGACTACATAATCAATAAAAAACTCAGGGCAAGGATTGGGGTAACCTTCTGGTTACTAACTTCCTGGTTGGTAACTACATAATGTACCTGGAGGATAACACACTTCAATTTCTTGGTACCTCCTAGACTTCGCCCTGTGTTATATCTTCAGCTAACTTTTCATTGTATCCTTTACATAAAATGGCAATCATAAGTACAGTGCTTTTCATGAGTTTTGTGAGTTGTTCTTTTTGGTTTTTTAGTTTTGCAAGTTATTCTAATGAATTATCAAACCTGAGGAGGTATGTAAAACTCTAAACTTAGTCAGCCAGACAGAAATACGGGTAGCCTGGGGATCCTGGTTGCAACTAGTATCTGAACTGGTGGGCACCTTGCCCTTTAACTTGTGGAATCTGATGTTAACTCCAGGAAGTGTCAGAATTGAGTTAAAGTATAAGACATCCATTTGTTGCCAGAAAATTTGTCCAGGCCACAATATGAAATAACCCTGTTGACTTCACCCCAATTTAACCACCGGAACACTGATGATAACTCCCTCAACTAGGAATGAAAGTAAAGGTCTCTTCTCTCAGGAAGATTATGCATAAAAGACCAAGTTACCAAAAGTGGGCTGTCCTCAGTATATTAACCCAACCAGATCATCCTAAAATCAACAAGACCCAATCCCTACTACACAGAAGTTCCAATCATCTTTTTAGCATCTCATACTTAAAAATGAGCAGTAAGTCATTATTTATCAGACATTTGAGAAATGTTTCTTAACATGAAGAAGCGCCCAAAAGAGAAAAAAGTATCTGTGAGGAAACAGAGCAAGGAACACAAGAAAATGCCAAAACATATAATGAATAACCTCAGAGAGCTAACCAAATTAAAAGGGCTCAAGATGCTAAATAAAGGAACACTAAGAAAACATACACACACAAAATTCTTAGAAATTGATAATACAATAATGAAAATATATTTTTAAAAACCCCAAAAGTTTCTGTCTAATCTCAGAATGTACACAAAATTCTGGCTTTGTTTCTCAATTAACCCTGGAGAAATTATAGAGAATTGGTTTTATATGGAACTGATGCAAACTGTGAAATATTCTAGAGAGATTGAAGACTGGTGCAAACTTGTGTGTATTTGAGGGTGGAGGCTACTTGCCTGGAGAAATGGTAACAGGAGGCAAGGAGAGGATGGCCTGGTCGTAAGGTCTTTAAATTCTGATTTAGCCTTTCCCTGAAATGCTTTGGGATCAATGTTGCCTGTGCCTTTATGACAGAAACTGGTGGCAACTGCTCAAGCAGCTAAGTAGGATAACCTAATGGTAAAGAAAAAGTCCTGCTGCACAGAAGAATATGGCGGACCATCTGCTCTCAGGCATCTGCTCCTCTACCTTCTCAGCTATTAAAACCCCTAGAGCTGGTGGATTACAAAAAGAGAAGGCATACTCTTCCTGTAGATGCTGCTGCTTTGTGAATGTTGAAAGAGCAAACCCTGATGAGAAGAATTACCTGGTAGAGCAGTAGCAAATAAAAGTTATCAGTGGTGAATCCTGAGGTCTTAGGGCTTGTCATCCTGAGCTTATCTCCTCCCACTTCTTAAATCTACCTGGAAGGGAACAGGCCTGGATCTATCTCTTGGCCCCTCCCCAGGCACACTGCCACACAAGGTGATTGATATCCCCTTGGGAACATGAACTCACAGGCCAAAATGGCCACACACCAGAGGGTACAACTGTTGTTGAAATAGACCACAAACTACCATGATCATCTTGACAGATACAGAAAAATTGTAGGATGTGGCCAACATCAACACCAACATCATAAATATATGATAACTCTGACCAAATTAGCACTACAAAGTAATACTGTAACTTGGTAAAAGTTATCAGAACTATGGCAAAAACTGAAGTGAAGAACTTCAGATATGCTCCTTAAAAGATGGGGAAAAAGAAATGGATGCCCATTACCAATGTTACCAATTAAGACAGTCCCGGCTACCATTATAAGCAAGGAAATAACAAGTATGAGGACTGTAAGGGAAGTGATAAATCTAACAATATGCAGATAATATGATGATCAAACTAGAAAAACCAAGAGAATAAAAAATTAACTTCAGTAAAGTTGTTGGATATTAAAGATCACTTACAAAAATAGTATTTTGAGTAACATTAGCAAGATGGTGGAATAAGTGCTAGATTCTCCTGACTCCCACAAACACATCAACTCAACAGCAATACATGGATCAATTCCCTTTGTGAGAAATCTAGAAACTCATTAAGAGAATCCTGTACACTAGGCAAGGGTAAAGCCAGCCATATCAAAACTAGTAGGAAAACTGGAGACACCTTCTCACCATGATCCCCATTCATGGGATAGTGCCATACAACTGAGAGGAAACCTCCAGCTTCTCCCTGAATAGAAAAGAAGTTGGAGTGCACATCTAATGACTCCACTTTTCTGAGTGCTGCCTGACTGTCTTGGAGGCTTGATCAGACCTGGCATACCCTAGGCCCCAGGGACTACAAAGAACAGAAGCACTGGTTTGAACTAGCATGCAGGCACTCACCACAGCTCCTTTCCCTGCTCAGTGCAGAGTGAGTGGGAGGAAAACTTCAGCTCCCAGCTTCTCCCTGGAGAAGGAAAGAGGTGGACTGTGTGTCAAACATTCCGACTTTTCTGGGGTTTGCCTAAGGGACTGGCTTCTATCTCATCAGTCTCAGTGCTGATGGGACCCAGTAGATTCAAGATATCTGAGGGCCACCAAGAACAAAGACGGCAGTTTGAACTAGCACACAAACTCACCATAGCTCCTCCTCCTGGCCTACTGCCAAATGAATGGGTGGAAAACTCCAGCTCCAGCTCCCACCATCTCCTTGAGATGAAAAGAGTTGGACCTTGCATCCAATTTTCTAACTTCTCTGGAAGCTACCCAAGAGACTGGCTTCTATCTCACTATCTCAGGACCTGGCACACAGTGGGACCCCCCCACCCAGGGACAACAAAAAACAAAGGGAGTATTTTAAACTAGCATGAAGGCACTATAGCTCTTCTCCTAGTTTAATTCATAGCAAATGGGAGAAAAACCCCAGCTCCCAGTTTCTTCCTACAGGGGGAAAGAGTGCATCAAATATTTCAACTTTTCTGGGGATTACTTGAGGGACTGGCTTCTATCTTGGAGCCCTGGAGGGATCTGGCATATTTTAGAAACTGGGAGCCACTGAGAACAAAAAAGGTGAATCGAACTAGCATGCAAACAATTGCCATAGCCCTTTCCCCCATTCTAGAGCAGAGCTGGCAAGCAAACCACTCCAGCTTCCACATTCTTTCTGGAAAGGGAAAGAACCTGAACCACACATCCAATGTTCTAATTTCTTCAGGATTTACATAAGGAATTGGTGCTGATGAGACTTGGCATACTCTAAACACCTGGAAGTCACTAATAAAGATGGTGGTTTAAACTAGCATGAATGTTTGAAAGGCTCACAGAAGCTCCGACTGGTGAAGGTCTTCTCTTCTATGAGGCTAATTCATAATGAACAGGACAAGTGGCATTTTTTTTAAACATGTAGATCCCAACACAAAAAATCAAGGAAATAAAATGAAGAAATAGAGAAACATAATCCAAAGAAGGAAATAAAATAAAGCTCCAGAAAATTACCCTAATAAAATATAGGAATTATCTGACAGAGAATTTTAAATTACCATCATGAAAATGCTCAATGAGCTCAGGAGAACAAGGCATGAGGAAAGTGAGAATTCCAACCACGAGACAAAAAATTTGGAAAAAAAAAAAAAAAGAAAGAAAAAATCTTGGAGCTGAAGAATGCAATAACTTATCTGAAAAAAAAAATTTTAAGTTTTTTTTTATTTATTTCTTTGACTGAGATCACAAGTAGGCAGAGGCAGGCAGAGAGAGAGGGGGAAAGCAAACTCCCCACTGAGCAGAGAGTCCAACGTGGGGCTCCATTCCAGGACCCTGAGATCACGACATGAGCCGAGGGCAGAGGCCTAACCCACTGAGTCACCCAGGTGCCCCTGAACTGAAAATTTCAATAAATGAACTGAACATTCAACAGACTAGAGCAAGCAGAAGACAGAATCAGAGAATTCAAAGACAGGTCTTTTGAAATTATTCAATCAACAGAACAAAAAGAAAAGAGAATAAAAAGGAGTGAAGAAAGTTTAAGGTTCTTATGAGGCACCAAGAATGGCCCAATATACACATAGGAGTTAGAGGCAGAGAAAGAACAACAAAACTTACTCAAATTAGTAATGGATAAAAACTTCCCAAATCTGGGGAAGGAAATGGACATCCAGACTCAGGAAGCCACAGTATTCCAAAAAAGATGCACACAAAGAAATGCACACCAAGACACACTCTATCACACTGAAACATCATTATAATGTTTTTGTTAATAGTCAAAGGCAAAGAGGGGTGTCTGGCTCAGACAACTGTCTGGCTCAGATGGAAGAGTATTCAACTCTTGATCTTGGGGTTGTGAGTTCAAGCCCCATGCTGGGGGTAGAGATTACTAAAAAAGTAAAATAAAAACTTCAAAGGCAAAGAGAATTTTGAAAGCATCAAGAGATGACAAACTGTCTTATACAATGGAACCCCCATAGAACAATGAATAGATTATTTAGCAAAATTTCGAAGGCTGGAAGGGAGCTGGATGATATATTCAAAGTGGTGAAAAAAAAAAAACAATTGTCACTCAAGAACATTATACCCAGAAAAACTTTCTTCATGAACAAAGGAGAGACTTTTCCCAGACAAACAAAACCTGAGGGAGTTCATCACCACTAGACCTGCCTAAAGAAAGTTTTCAACACAAAACATAAGGATGGTAAACAGCAACATAAGGGAATAAAAAAGCATAAAAGTTCTGTTTGTAAAAGCAAATATATAGACAAACACAGAATACTGTAATACTGTTACACAGGGGCTAGTATAAAATTAAAAAGGTAAAAGTATTGTAAATAACTACACATAAAAATATATTAATGGATATACTGATAAACTATAAATAGATTAAATTACAACATTGGTAACACAATATATGGGAGAATAAGAATTAAGTGTTTTGTATGTGATTGAAATAAGTTCTCAGTTTAAAACATATTGTTACAAGATATTTTATGAAAGCCCCAGTATAACCATAAAAAGAAAATACTTATAAAGATTACAAAAAAGAAAAATAGAAAGGATTCAAAGCATATCAATGCAAAAATAAATAAATAAAAGCAAAAAGACAGAAAAAAAGAAAAAGAGGGGCAAAAGAACTACAAGAACAGAAAAACAACAAATAGTAACAGTAAATCCTTCCCTATCAATAGTAACTTTAAGATTTCACTTATTTATTTGAGAGAGAGAGAGATCACAAGTAGGCAGAGAGGCAGGCAGAGAGAGATGAGGAAGCAGGCTCCCCACCAAGCAGAGAGCCCAATGTAAGGCTCAATCCCAGGACCCTGAGGTCACAACCCAAGCCGAAGGCAGAGGCTTTAACCCACTGAGCCACCCAGGGGCCCCTCAATAGTAACTTTAAACATAAGTGGGTTAAACTTCCCAATCAAATGTCATAGTGGCTGAATGGATAAAATAAGATCCAATTATATGCTGTCCTCAAGAGACCCACTTTAGATTCAAGGACACACATATCAGTTGAAAGTGAAGAAACAGAAAAAGATATTCCATGTAAATGGTAACCTAAAGACAGCTAGGGTGGCTATACTTACATCTGACAAAACAGGCTTTAAGTAAAAAACAGTCAAAAGAGAAGAAAGACATTATATAATAATAAAAGGCTCAATTCACCAGGAAGACACAGCAATCATAAATACATACAGATCCAACAGCAGAGCACATACATAAAGCAAACACTGACAAAACTAAAGTGAGACATAGACCAAAATAATTGGACACTTCAATGGCCTACTTGCAATAATAGAAAAAACAACCAGACAGAAAATAAACAGTGACTTGAAAACTACCATAGATCAAATGGATCTAACAGACCTATACAGAACATTTCACTCAGTTGTAATAAGATAGATGCTTATCAAGTGCACATGGAATGTTCTCGAAGACAGATCATATATTAGGTGACAAAACAAGTCTTTTAAGAAATTTAAGAAGAATAAAATCATTCCAAGTATCTTTTCTGACGACAGTGAATGAAACTAGAAATCTATAGCAGAATGAAAACTAGAAAATTCACAAATATGTTGAAATTAAACAATATACTTTTGAATAAGCAATTGGTCAAAAAGAAATAGAGAAATTAAAAAATAGCTTGAGACAAAAGAAAACATATTTATGAGATGAAGAAAAGGCAGTACAAAGAGGGAAGTTTATAGTTCCTACATTAAAAAATAAGAAAAATCATAAATATATGACCTTACACCTTAAGAAACAAACTAAACCCAAAGTTGGCATAAGGAAGGAAATAATAAATTTTAGAGCAGATATAAACCAAATAAAATAGAAAAACAGGAAGGATCAATGAAACTAAGAGTCTACTGAAAAAATAAATAAAATTGATAAACTTTTAGTTATAGTAAGAAAAAAGAGGAAACTCAAATAAATAAAATCAAAAATCTATAACTGATGTTACAGAAATTAAAAGGATCATTAAGAGGCTAGTATGAACAAGTAGATAACCTGGAAGAAATGGATAAATTCCTAGAAATATATAACCTACCAAGGCTGAATCATAAAGAAAACAGGAAGTCTCAACAGACCTAGAACTAGTAAGGACATTAACTCACAATAAAAAATCTCTCAATGCAGGAGGCCTGGGTAGCTCAGTCAGTTAACTGTCTGCCTTCAACTCAGGGCATGATCCCAGGGTCATGGGTTAGAGCCCTGTACTGGGCTCCCTGCTCAGTGGGAAGTCTGCTTCTCCCTCTGCCCCCACCCCATGCTCTCTCTCTTCAATAAATAAATAAAATCTTTTAAAAAAGAAAATTTCTCAATAAAGAAAAGCCCAGGGCCAGATGGCATCATTGGTGAAGTCTACCAAACATTTAAATAATAATAATAATGCCAATCTGGGGGTGGGGAAGGGCTGCCAATCCTAAAACTCTTCCAAAAAACTGAAAAGGAGAGAACACATTCAAACTCATTTTACGAAGCCAGCATTACCCTCATGCCAAAGCCAGATAAAACACACCATAAAAAAGAAAACAACAGGCCAATTCCCTAATGAATATTGATGCAAAAATTCTCAACAAAATACTAGTAAACTAAATTCAACAGCACATTAAAAGGATCGTATACCATGACCAAGTGGAATTTATCCCTCGGAAGCAAAGATAATCCAACACGCAAAATCAGTTAATGTGATATACCACATTAAGAGAATGAAAGATTGGAGTGCTTAGGTGGTTCAGTAGGTTAAGTATCTAACTCTGGCTCCAGTCATGATCTCAGGGTCCTGGGATTGAGCTCCTGCGTCTGGCTCCTTGCTCAGTGGGGACTCTGCTTTTCCCTCTCCCTCTTTCCCCATTTGTGCTCTGTCTCTCAAATAAACAAATAAACATCTTTTAAAAAAAGAGAGAATGAAGGATAAAAATTACATGATCATCTCAACAGATGCAGAAAAAACATTTGATAAAATTCAACACCTTTTCAGGATGAAAAACCCTCAATAAACTAATAACATGGATATTATCTTAACATAATAAAGGCCACATATAAAAAGTGCACAACTAATATCATACTTGATGAAAAACTGAAAACTCTCCCTCTAAGATCATGAAGGAAAAACACCCACTCTTGCCACTTCTATATCTGGTATACAGAAAACTCTAAAGACTTCACATAAAAACTGTTAGAACTAATAAACCATTAAGTTAGGGTTTCAGTTTGCAGTTTCAGGACACAAAATCAATATATAAAAATTAGTTGTTTCTTTACACTGACAATAACCTGGAAAAGAAATGAGAAAAACTATCTCATTTATAATAGCATCAAAAGGAAAAGGACTATTTAGAAACACACATAACCGATGAGGTAAGAGACTTGTACAATGAAAACTGCAAAACACTGATGAAGAAATTAAAGATACACAAGATAATGGACAGCTATTCTGTGTTCGTGGATTAGAAGAATATTGTACTGGGTGTGGTGCAAAAACAATGAATACTATTACGCTGAAAATAAATTTAAAAATGTAAGAAAAAAAAGAAAAATATTGTGAAAATGTCCATACTCCCAAAACAATCTACTGATTCAATGCAATCCCTATCAAAATCCCAATAGCATTTTCTATAGAAATAGAAAAAAAAAATCCAATGAGCCAAAATAATCTTCAGAAAGTACAACAAAGTTAGAGGCTTCACATTTCCTGATTTTAAAATATAAAGCAGCAGTAATTAAAACAGTATGGTACTGGCACAAAGACATACATATAAGTCAACAGAACAGAAGAGAACAAATAAATTCATATATACACAGTCAATTAATATGCAACAAAGATGCCAAGACTACATAACAGAAAAAGGAAAGTTTCTTTAACAAATGATGATGGGAAAACTGAACATCCACTGCAAAATTTGGCCTTTATCTTATCCCATACAGAAAAATCACCTCAAAATGTACTAAAGACTTAAACATGAGACCTGACACTATAATGCTTCACATAAGGGAAAAGTTTCATGACACTGGTCTTATTGATGATTTCAGGATATGACACCAAAAGCAAGACAACAAAAGCAAACAGACATACAGGACTACATCAAATTTAAAAGCTTGTGCACAGCAAAGGAAACAAAAGTGTGAAAAGGTACTTATGGAATGGGAGAAAATATTTGCCAACCATGTATCTAATAGTGGTTAATTTCTAAAATATATAGCAAAAGAACCAAACTGATTAAAATATAAGTTGAGAACGTGAATAGACGTTTTTCCAAAGAAAATGTATAAATGGTCAAGAAGTATATGAAAGTTGCTCAAAAATCTCAAATCATTACAGAAGCATAAATCAAAACCATGAAGAAACATTGCCTATTACTTTTAGGATGGCTGTCATTAAAACAAACAAACAAACAAAAAAACAAGTCACAAATACTGGTGAAGACTCAAAGAAATTGGAATTCTTGTACACTATTGGTGGAAATGCAAAATGGTGCAACCCTCTGAAAACAGTATGAGGAGGTTCCTTAAAAATTAACAACAGAACTATCATATGATCCATCAATCCCACTTCTGGGTATTTATCCAAAAGAAATCAGGATCTTTTTTCTTTTTTTAAGATTTTATTTATTTATTTGACAGAGAGATCACAAGTAGGCAGAGAGGCAGGCAAAGAGAGAGAGGGGGAAGCGGGCTCCCTGCTGAGCAGAGAGCCCGATGAGGGGCTCGATGCAGGGCTCAATCCCAGGACCCTGAGATCATGACCTGAGCCGAAGGCAGAGGCCTTCCCCACTGAGCCACCCAGGCACCCCGTTTGAAATCAGGATCTTGAAGAGATATTAGCACTCATGCGTTCATTGCAGTACTACTCATAATAGTCAAGATGTGAAAACAACCTAAATCCACAGATGGATGAGTGGATAAACAAAATGTGTTATATATTTATAATGGAATATTTTTCAACCTTAAAAAGAAGGAAATCCTTCCATATGAAACAACATGAAGACACTAAGCTACATGAAATAAACCAGTTATAGGACAAATACAGCATTATTTGACTTATATGAGATATCTATAAAGGGCAAAACTCACAGAACAAAAGAGCAGTTACCAAGAGTAGTTGGTTACTAAGGGCTGGGGTTATAAGGAAACAAGCAGTTGCTAACCAGTAAGTATAAAGCTTTAATTATGCAAGGCAAATAAGTGCTAGAGATCTGCTATACAATACGGCGCCTAAAGTTAACAATATTTATTATACACTTAAAAATTTGTTGAGGGTTGGGAGGCCTGGGTGGCTCAGTTGGTTAAGCAGCTGCCTTCCGCTCAGGTCATGATCCCAGCGTCCTGGGATCCAGTCCCACATCGGGCTCCTTGCTCGTCAGGGAGCCTGCTTCTCCCTCTGCCTCTGCCTGCCATTCTGTCTGCCTGTGCTCGCTCTCTCTCCCTCTCTCTGACAAATAAATAAAATCTTTAAAAAAAAAAAATTTGTTGAGGGTAGATCTCATGTTAAATGATCTTATCACAATTAAATTTTTTTAAAGATTTTATTTATTTGAAAGAGACAGAGAGAGGGACAGCAAGCACGAGCAGAGGGAAAGGGCAGAGGAAGAGGAAGCAGCAGACTCCCTGACGAGCAAGGAGCTGGACATGGGGCTTGATCCCAGGATCCTGAGATCACGACCTAAGTCAAAGGCAGATGCTCAACCAATTGAGCCATCCAGGTGCCCTTCACAATTAAATTTAAGAAGAATAAAAAGCAATTGTATGAATTTACACCCTATCAGCAGCTTGAAGGTGCTGTTCTACATTGTCATCTATTCTTACTAATGTCAGACTTAAATATTTGCCCATGTTACAGATGACATAATGGTATTCCACTGCATTTCCCTGATAATAAAATTAAACTTTCCACATGTTAAAAAAAAAAAGCTTATAGTACTTCTCTGTACCAACAATACCAATTAGAAAACTGTAGATGCTTACAATCTACTTGAAAAATCTAGAAAGTAACTGAACAAAGAACGAAAAATTGCTATGAAGAACAAGTTATAAGTAATTTGTCTGGTGGAAAGACAGCCTGAAGGTTACAAATTTTTATTCTCTAAGACAGTAACTAGTTTTTGTATCCACGTTAGTGATGTGATTCCTGCACTGTAATATAATTACATATATATATGTATACAATTATAATATAAACTCAGAGTCTCCCAGACAACTTGAACCAGCTTTACCATTCCTCTCATTCTCTCATTAGTGAGCTAAATAAATCTTTCAAATGTGCTTATCATATATTTAGAAGAATCATCTTTAATTTTTGAATAATTATACTTTTGAAATGTTTTGAAAATGTTATACTCTTGACAATTCTGAAGGTCCCACTGAGATGTCCAAATGGACTTATTTGCAGGAGGCAATAAAGTGTGACTTGAGAAGTGTATCTCATGGGCTATTTAAGGCCCATTTTCTTTTTGGCTGCCTCAGTAAATCCCAAGCAGCAATAAAATGCTACTTTAATTCACTTTCTCTCCACTACACCCTCCTCAATGCATCTTAGGTTTTGTTTTTGGGTTAAGTCTAGTTTTGCTTCTGGTTTGTGCAAGGCTGGTAAGTTATAGTGATCAGGAATCTGATTTTATGGTAATTTCTTTTTTTTTTTTTAAGATTTTATTTATTTATTTGACAGAGATCACAAGTAGGCAGGGAGGCAGGCAGAGAGAGAGGAGGAAGCAGGCTCCCCGCCGAGCAGAGAACCCGATGTGGGGCTCGATCCCAGGACCCTGAGATCATGACCTGAGCAGAAGGCAGAGGCTTTAACACACTGAGCCACACAGACGCCCCGATTTTATGGTAATTTCTATAGGGATAATGGAAATCTGTTCCAGTTATCTGGGAATCCCTTCATTCTCTGTTAACTGAGATGACAGAGAATTTGAATTATTATCTTCCTGTGGGTCTGTTTATAATATTTTGTGCCTCCTGGAAAGGAAAATATATCTTGGGAAATCTGCATTGGTGAGTTCTTTAGTTCTTTGTTTATTCTATCTTATGGCTAAATTATAAAACTAAAGTTGTATCTACAGTTGAGAAAAGCTTTTTTTGTTGTTTTATCTTCAAACTTTTTTTTTGAGATATAACTGATAAAAATCCTTTACCTACTAATAGGATAAGGGTGAAATATTTTCCTACTTCCAGAAGGTATTAATAAACTTAATTATGAAGGGTCATAACTTAAAGGAGCTCACACCAAAAGCACACGCAACCAAAGAAAAAATAGATAAACTGGTTCTCGTTAAATTTAAAAATTTGTGCTTCAAAGGACAAAATCAAGAGGGTGAAAACATACCTACTAAATGGGAGAAAATACTCGTAAATCATATGATTGATAAGAGACTTGTGTCTAGAATATATAATTAACTCAAAACTCAGTAAAAATAAGACAAACAACCCAATTAAAAAATGGACAAAATCATTACCTATCATCTCACCTGAACAAAGGCCTCTTGTCAGCTCTCTTTCAACCATCCAGGGTTCTTTTCCTTGTTCCAATAAGGAAATCACAGCTGGCTTAGAATTGGAAAGTCCTGATCACAAGAAAAGACACGGGACATTGTTATGCTGTGGGTGTCCCAGAAATCAGATGCAGTCCCTTGGTGATCAAGAAAAAGATGCCACTATAGGAAGGACCAGAGAAAGATGAAGATGAAGCTTCAACCCACTGAAGGTGCTCATTTCCAACTCTTCCATTCCATTCCATTCCATTCCAACTCAAACCATTCCTTGAGGAACAGGGAGCAGAAATTTAGCTGGTTACTTGAAACAAATAATTCATAATGGAGAAAGGAGACATTCCGAAGGGCAGACTCTGAATTTTGGGGGATAGTTATTCTTACCCACTGAAACCAGGTTGCTGAAATTCTCCAACATCACTTCTTTGTATAAATTCATCTGACCAGAATCCAGGCATTCCCATTCCTCCTGAGAGAAGTTTATAGATACATCCCTGAACATCATTGACCCCTGAAACAACAAACATGCTTTCACAGTAGAAGGAGATTAAAGAAAAAAAAAAAAAAAAAAAAAAAAAAGATGGTGAGGCACCTGGGTAGCTCAGTCAGTTAAGTGTCTGCCTTCAGCTCAGATCTTGATTCCAAGGTCCTAGGATCAACCCTTACATCACGCTCTCTGCTCTGTGGGGGAGCCTGCTTTTCCCTTTGCCTCTGCCTGCTGCTCCCCGTGATTGTGTGTGAGCTCGCTCTCTCAAATAAATAAATAAAATCTTAAAAAGAAAAAAGATGGTAGTAGAAATGGTACTAGAGCTTATTAAACAAACTAAAGGGACTGGAACTCTATTATATCAGTAGAAAACATATCTTTTGTGTACAGAGGGATATAATCAAGGAACATGCAAGTAAACTTTTCCTACAACATAAAATAGCAATCATTCAGCTCAATGCTCGATGCCTGGCTATAGTGAAGTGTGCATATATGTGAATCCTTTCCCCCTTCCCATATTTTTCCTTTAAGACCCCAAAGAGGGAACAATGTGATGTACTTAAAAAAAAAATCTTATGATACATTTTGGAGTAAAATTTCAGAATATCAAGGAAAAACAGAACTTTCTAAAAGCTTGCAGGAAGAAAACATAGATCACATAAAAATTTTTAGGAATTAAAATCACAGTGGACTTTTCAACAGCTCCACCTGAAGAAAAAAAAAGTGATTCCTTTAACATTACAAATGAAAATGAATTCTGGCCTAGAATTCTATACCCAGTCAAAGCTAGTGTGAAGATTATATACCGAGCGAGATTAAAAACAAACTGGTGTGAAGATTAAGTCAGCATACTTCTAGATCTGCAGGGAAAGATAAAATTATCTCTCAGTAGCTTTTTTTTTTTTTTTTAAGATTTTTAAAAATTTATTTGACAGAGAGAGAGAGATCACAAGTAGGCATAGAAGCAGGCAGGGGGTTGGGGGGGAAGCAGGCCCCCCACCGAGCAGAGAGCCTGACGCGACGCAGGCCCAATCCCAGGACTCCAAGACCATGACCCAAGCCAAAGGCAGAGGCCCAACCCACTGAGCCAGCCAGGCAACCCTCTGAGTAGCTTTTAAAAGAAACTCCTGGGGGCGCCTGGGTGGCTCAGGGGGTTAAGCCTCTGCCTTGGGCTCAGGTCATGGTCCCAGGGTCCTGGGATCGAGCCCCGTGTGGGGCTCTCTGCTCAGCAGGGAGCCTGCTTCCTCCTCCTCTCTCTCTGCCTCCCTCTCTGCCTACTTGTGATCTGTCAAATAAAAAAAAAAAAATCTTAAAAAAAAAAAAAAGAAAAGAAACTCCTAGCCTACATGCTCCTTCAAAAGTAGGGAGTAGGGCTGCCTGGGTGGCTCAGTGGGTTAAGCCTCTGCCTTTAGCTCAGGTCATGATCTCAGGGTCCTGGGATCGAGTCCCACATCGGGCTCTCTGCTAGGCAGGGAGCCTGCTTCCTCCTCTCTCTCTCTCTCTCTCTACTTGTGATCTCTCTGTAAAAAAAAAAAAATTTTAAAAAAAAAAAAAAGTAGGGAGTAAATTAAGAAAAAGAAAGATACTATATTCAGAAATTACAAAACTAACATGAGAATACATGACAAGGTCCCAAGTGTAACTGTGAAAGGCAAGTTCCAGGATAATATCTGGCAGAACTAGAGAGCAATGTCTAGGAACAAGAAGATAAAGGACTATGGGAAAGAGGTCTCCAAGGAAAAATAAAGACCTAGTAAGTTTGATCATACGGAAGATATTTTTGATAGGCAACTGGAAGCAACGTTGGTAGATTTGGGGGAAAAAAGAGCAACACATATATGGAAAAAGACAAATGAAGAAACAAAGTCATCTACCCTCAGAAAATTGTAAAAGTTGTACTGAAAAGAATTTAGGCTCTGGTGTACTACTCAGATTAATAATATCTGTGAGGTCCTAATTACATGAGTATCAGTGATTTAAAGAAAATTGTGATATAATTCTTCTACAGGAACAGGAAGCGAGAAATGTGATATGGGAAATCTCAACCCTTATTTACCTCAAGAAAGTCACCAAGAAATGTCTATAAAAAGAATAGCAATGGGGGTGCCTGGGTGGCTCAGTCAGTTAAGTATTTGATTCTTGATTTTGGCTCAGAGATGTGAGATCCAGCCCAGTGTCAAGCTCTGTGCTATGTGTGGGGCCTGCTTCAGATACTCTCTCTCCCCCTCTGTCCTACCCCATCCAAATAAATAAACAGCATATCTTTAAAAAAACAGCAATGTAGGAATATGAATTAGAAATACAGGGAAAAGGGGGTACCTGGGTGGCTCAGTTAGGCATCTACCTTTAACTCAGGTCATGATCTCAGGGTCCTGGGATCAAGGCCCACATCGACCTGCCTGTTCAGTGGGGACTCTGCTTCTCCCTCTTCCTCTCCATCTGCTCCTGACCCCACTCATGCTCTCTCTCTCTCAAATAAATAAATAAAATCTTAAGAAAAAAAAAAAAGAAAAGAAAAGAAGAAAGAAATATAGGGAAAAGGACACCTGGCTGACTCAGTTAGTGTGGAATGAGCAACTCTTGATCACGTGGTTGGGAGTATGAGCCCCACATTGGCTATAGAGATTACTTAAAAATTAAAAACAAAACAAAAGAAATGTAGGAAAAGTGCCAAGAGAAACAGGAAAAAATCTGAAGGTAGCCACCTGAGGGGAGTAGGATTGGGTACTGGGACAAAGCCCTGACATTTTTTATTAAGTCTTAAAATTTCTTGAATTTTGGGGCGCCTGGGTGGCTCAGTGGGTTAAAGCCTCTGCCTTCGGCTCAGGTCATGATCCCAGGGTCCTGGGATCGAGCCCCGCATCGGGCTCTCTGCTCAGCAGGGAGCCTGCTTCCTCCTCCCTCTTTCTCTGCCTGCCTCTCTGCCTACTTGTGATCTCTGTGTGTCAAATAAAATAAATAAAAAAATCTTTAAAAAAAAAAAAATTTCTTGAATTTTTTTGAATGCAAAACTGGTTAAACATTAATTTAAAATATCACTATTGGGGTGCCTAAGTGGCATAGTAAGCTAAGTGTCTAACTCTTTTTTTTTTTTAAAGATTTTATTTATTTATTTGACAGAGATCACAAGTAGACAGAGAGGCAGGCAGAGAGAGAGAGAGAGAGAGAGGGAAGCAGGCTCCCTGCTGAGCAGAGCCCGATGCGGGACTCGATCCCAGGACCCTGAGATCATGACCTGAGCCGAAGGCAGTGGCTTAACCCACTGAGCCACCCAGGCGCCCTAAGTGTCTAACTCTTGGTTTCAGCTCAGGTCATGATTTCAGAGTTGTGAGATAGAGCCCCACGTTGGGCTCCATGCTCAGCATAGAATCTGCTTCAGATCCCCTCTCCCTCTCCCTCTGTCCCTCCTGCTCGAGCTCTCTCTCTAATAAATACATAAATCTTTGAAAAATAAATATCACCATCTTAGACAAGAATATAATTTAAATTTCTTGAAAGTTACACTTCTCTTATGACTGTTACAAGAATTATTCCTTACTAACATAAATTCTTTAACTTCTATAATTTTGCTGGTGGCAGAATTTTCTACAATATAAACATTACCAAAGGAAACCTTTTACTTCAGCCATTTTGTTAGGCAAAATCCTTAAGAACCTTTCCAGATATGGTCCTCCCTCTCATACCTTGCCCTATGCATCTCTACCATTTTGCTGTTCCTGAATTGCATTCTTTAGAGTAAAACTATGATTAAATACAGTACTTTCCTGAGGTCTATAAGTCATTCTAATCAATTACTATACCTGAGTAGGGATCATGGGAATACCTCAGTTTGTGGTCTGCTGGACAAAAGTGCAGTGCCATGGGGCTACCCAAGGCTTGGAGATGCTGTCTCAAATAGGGCAGTCTTGTAAGGCTAAGCCCACTAAACCTGTGGTGCTCTGTGTTAACTCTGAGTAATTAGTGTCAGAATTGAATTACTGTTGCAGGATACTCGGTGTCCAAGAACTGGTTGCTGAAAAATGACACACATTTTCCATCCCATAGGAAAAATTAGGTTCTTTCTTCATCTTAGACTCCAAGGTCCAAAGTAAAATGATGAGATTACTTAGGAGAATTTTTGCTGTGTTTCCTGAAGTTTAGAGGGCACAGAAACTGGTATCCAGTCCCCTTTTTGGACCAGATGTGGACCCAACAGAAGGACAACATGATTCCTAACAAAGCAGCAAAGCACAGAATCCCCAAGTGTAAGACAGGTATTGTAAGTAGACATTTCAGGGGCGCCTTGGTAGCTCAATCAGTTAATTGCATGACTCTTGATTTTGGCTCAGGTCATGATCTCAGGGTTGTGGGATCGAGTCCCGCACTGGGCTCTGTGCTCAGCACCAAGTCGGCTTGTCCCTCTCCCTCTGCTCTTCCCCTCCCTCCATCTCTAAAATAAAGAAATAAAATCTTTTAAAAGATAAGTAGCAATTTCAAGGAGATGTTTTGCCCACATCACATACAATTAGAAGCTTCCCGCAGGGAATTCTCTGAGAATCCTAAAAAAGCACCACATAAGAAAATGAGTCAGTGCTGAACATCCACAAAACTAAGAGAGACCAAGACCAAAACAATAGCACCAGTCAAGTAAGACTTTTCTCCTTACCTCCTCTTTCCTACCTGCTGCAATCTCATAGGAGCCACAAACAGCCTATTGGGTGGGAGAAGAGAAATTTAGGCTAAAGAAATGGAGAAGTTTAGTGTATCCCCCTTTTCACACTGTAAGCTTCTAGCTTACAGCAACCCTGAACTCAAAGAAAAAGCTTTAAATTTTTTTTTTAAGATTTTATTTATTTATTTGACAGAGATCACAAGTAGGCAGAAAGGCAGGCAGAGAGAGAGAGGAGGAAGCAGGCTCCCTGCCGAGCAGAGAGCCCAATGTGGGGCTCGATCCCAGGACCCTGGAACCATGACCTGAGCCGAAGGCAGAGGCTTTAACCCACTGAGCCACCCAGGCGCCCCAAAGAAAAAGCTTTAAATGAAGCTTACATATTATTATATTCAACTAGAGATTGTAATTAATAGAATGAGACTGACCTTTATCACTGAAAATAACCAAAGGATACAAAAGAGTGATCAAAACAAGTATAGAAACTGCACAAGTTATTTTATCCAGGGCAATAAAAAAATCAGCCCACAGAGAGAGCTGAAAGTAGAAAATAAGAAAACAAATTTATTTTACTTGCTTCCTATGGAGGTCTGCTTATTTCAAAGTGCTAGTTATACACTGATTTGGTTTTCAGGTACACATTCATATCATCTGCAAAGCGATTATCTTATATTCTCTTTTCTAATTTTTAACCAACTTTTCTCTTGGCTAAGTGCTTTGGTTAATACCAATGCAACGATGTTAAATAACATTGGTGATGGCATGTATTCTTGTGCTTTTTCTGATTTTATTACGCTTCGAATATTTCCTGATTAAACATTAGGTTAAAAAAAGGGGCAGGGGGCGGTGCCAGGCTGGCTCAGTTGGTAGGACATGAAACTTTTGATCTCGTGGTTTGCAGGTTCAAGCCCTATGTTGGATGTAGAGATTACTTAAAAATAAAATCTTTAAAAAGCAAAAAACAAAAAACAAACATCTGATTAGCTTCTGAGAACAAAATTCAATGCATTCCTTTAATTTTCTACTATATTATACTAACCTCCTAGCATTATTCACGTTAATATTGGGCAACAATCTTCACTACAGAAATGGCAAGTGTAATTAGAGGCCGATGGGAGGAGAACCAGATATTCTGGGTTTTGGCACAGAAGAATGGATTGGAAATACTCGGCCATCTTCTATAGAAACTCAGAAAGGTCTTAAGCTCAATAGATTTGGGGTGACTGATTCTTAACATGATTTCCTTTGCCTCTGTACCAAATACCCACATTTTAAAAACTGAGAGTAGGGGTGCCTGGGTGGCTCAGTGGGTTAAAGCCTCTGCCTTCGGCTCAGGTCATGATCCCAGGGTCCTGGGATCGAGCCCCGCATTGGGCTCTCTGCTCAGCAGGGAGACTGCTTCCTTTCCTCTCTCTGCCTGCCTCTCTGCCTTGTGATCTCTGTCTGTCAAATAAATAAATAAATAATCTTTAAAAAATAAAAATAAAAATAAAAAATTGAGAGTAGACCTACCTAGTGTATCAACTTTAAAAACCAAAAAGATTAAGATAAGAAATTCTAACCTATGTTTAATTAGAGCCTGAGAGGGGAGAGGAGAGAGGGGGAGAATAAAGCAGGGGCAATCTTTGAAATCTTTGAAGATGGCTGAGGAGTTCCCTAAACTAATAAAAAACACCTACCTACAAACTGAAAAAACTCTACAAATCCCAAGCATATAAAATTTTTTTTTTTTAATTTTTTTATTCATTTGACAGAGAGAGAGAGAGATCACAGGTAGGCAGAGAGGCAGGCAGAGAGAGAGGGAAGCAGGCTCACCGCTGAGCAGAGAGCCCGATGTGGGGCTCGATCCCAGGACCCTGAGATCATGACCCGAGCTGAAGGCAGAGGCTTAACCCACTGAGCCACCCAGGCGCCCCCCAAGCATATAAAATTTTTAAAGGGCACACTTAGATACATTATATTAAAATTACAGAAAATCAAAAACTGGGAGAAAGTCTTAAACACAGCCACAGGAAGAAAAGCCAAAATACTTTTAAAGGACAACGAAACTAGAATAATCAAGACTGTGATACTGTTGTTTTTTTTTTTTTTTAAAGATTTTATTTATTTATTTGAGAGAAAGACAGTGAGAGAGAGCATGAGCGAGGAGAAGGTCAGAGAGAGAAGCAGACTCCCCGCGGAGCCGGGAGCCCGATGCGGGACTCGATCCCGGGACTCCAGGATCATGCCCTGAGCCGAAGGCAGTCGTCCAACCAACTGAGCCACCCAGGCGTCCCTGTGATACAGTTTTAAAACAACAGAACAAAGAGCTCATGAACATACCCACTTATATATAGATACTGGATTTATATATATTTGGATATATCTGAAATGGGAACAGTGAACTAATATATGGTACTGAGAAAGCTAGGAAAAAATTCATAAGTGGGGAAAATCTGGGCCCCACTTTACATTGTACACAAAAGCCAGTTACAGGTGGATTAAATATATAAATGGGAAATTTTAAGATTTTATTTTTAAGGGGCGACTGGGTGGCTCAGTGGGTTAAGCCTCTGCCTTCAGCTCAGGTCATGATCTCGGGGTCCTGAGATCAAGCCCCACATCAGGCTCTCTGCTCAGCAGGGAGCCTGCTTCCCCCTCTCTCTCTGCTTGCCTCTCTGCCTACTTGTGATCTCTGTCAAGTAAATAAATAAAATCTTTAAAAAATCTTAAAAAAAAAAAAAAAAGATTTTATTTTTAAGTAATCTCCACACCCAATGTGGGGTTCAAACTCACAACCCTGAGATCAAAGTCACATGCTCCACCAACTGGGCCAGCCAGAACCCCAAAAAGCAAAACTTGTAGCTTCAGGCTCGCTTCAAGCTCCCTGCTCTGGGGGGAAGCCCGCTTCTCCCTCTCCCACTCCCCCTGCTTGTGTTTATCTGACTCTCTGTCAAAACTTATTTAACAGAGAGTGAAATAAATAAATAGAATCTTTAAAATAAATAAGTAGTAAAAAATAAAGATTTTATTTATTAATTTGAGAGAGAGAAAGAAAGAGAGACAGCACGAGCAGGGGGAGGAACAGAGGGAGAAGGACAAGCAGACTCCCCACTGAACAGGGAGCCTGACCTGGGGCTCAATCCCAGGACCCCAGATCACAACCTGAGCCAAAGGCAGACACCTCACTGACTGAGCCACCAGGTGCCCAAGAAAGAATTTCCAGAAACACAAAAAGCACTAACCACAAAGAAAAAAAAATTGATAACTTTGCATTAAAGTTAGGATTTCTATTCATAAAACCACCTTAAAGGAAATGATAAAACAATCTAAACGGAAAAATATCAATGAAGAACTCATATCCAGATTATATAAAGAAACCCTATGAATCAACAAGAGATAATCCAGGGGCAAAAAGTTAAAATATTTGAATAGGCAGGTCACAAAAGAAGAAATCTTAATAACCGATAAATATATGAAATGGTGTACAATCTCATTATTAATCATGAAGTCCAATTTCAAACCTCTGTGTGTGTGGGTGGATGGGGGTGTATGTGTGTTATTTATAAGTAAATAAATAAAGATTTCAAAGTCGGACATACTGACATGAAGAAAGGGAGAGAACATAACTCACATAAAGAAATATGTATCTTTAAAAAATGGTATTTACAAAGACCATTTGACAACACAGGAGAATAATACTTTCTAGTGAAAATGTAGGATATAATATAGTAAATAAGTATAATTTGATTTTGGAAAAATAATAAAAATTAATTAAGGGGCACCTGGGTGGCTCAGTCAGTTAAACGTCTACTCAGGTCATAATCCCATGTTCTGGGATTGAGCCCCACATCTGGTTCCTTGCTCAGCAGGAAACCTGCTTCTCCCTCTCCCTCTGCCCCTGCTTATGTGCTCTCTCTCTCTCTTTCACTCTGTCTCTCAAATAAATAAAATCTTTTTAAAAAATCAAAATATTAACATTAGATATTTGAGTGATCATATTTTATTTTTTCTTGGTAATTCTGTTTTTAAAATCTCTAAGTAATAGTCATGTTGTGTTATGTTACATGTTATATGTTGTACGTTGTTATGTGCTATGTTGTGTTATGTTATGTGTTGCATTATGTTATGTATTATTTTATTTTATTGTTTATTTTACTTTATTTTTTTTAAAGATTTTATTTATTTATTTGACAGAGACAGAGATCACAAGTAGTCAGAGAAGCAGGCAGAGAGAGAGGGGGAAGCAGGCTCCCTGCTGAGCAGAGAGCCCGATGTGGGGCTCGATCCCAGGACCCTGAGATAATGACCCGAGCTGAAGGCAGAGGCTTAACCCACGGAGCCACCCAGGTGCCCCTATTTTACTTTATTTTATTTTAGTAGGCTCCATGCCCAGCACAGAGCCCAGTGAGGGGCTTGAACTTAGGACCCGGAGATCAAGACCTGAGCCCAGATCAAGAGTCAGTCCCTTAACCAAGTGAGCCACCCAGGCGCCCCATGTTTTTATATTAATATCACAACAATTGCATTTAAATCATAATATTGCATTTAAAAAGAAGAAAACAAACAGAAGTGGAGCCATTTTCCAAATAAGTGAACAATACGTATAGGTGTGCTGTTGGGCTTTAAAACCAGGCTGGACCATCCTTCCCTTTAAAAGGGAAATTATAAGGGCCTACAATTAGATGACATATCTTTATGAAGCATTTAACTTTCAGAAGAAAGCAAGCAAAGAGAAAACCCCAACACACCTTGGACATTGCTTGTAGAAGTTCATTGTGCATTCTTCTCTTCTACACCTGGAGAAGGGTGGAACTGGGGAGAGGAAAAAGTAATTGCGAAACACCATGTTTTCCTTTTTTCCCCAAACTGGTCTGGTCAGAAGTCACCTCCAGTCCCAGCCCCAGCCCCCACCACACGCAGGGAATGGAGATCAGAGAATGGAGCATTCTGCCTAATCCGTGTGTCAGGAAAAAGCTGAGGCCATCGCTGCCGAAGGGCTATAACCTGACCAAACTTCACAGAAGTTCCCTGGGGACAAAGTTCTGGAGTTACAATCTTACATATGACAGGAACCCCATACCCTAACACATAGTGCCCCACAACCTGAGCACGGACATACTGAAACCAATGCGACAAACCCTCCACACGCACGCACACAGAGCTACCCATGGTAACACGGTTACAATCACATACCCGCCACCGAACACTGTTACTCTCCTACAGCCTTAGGTACCCCCCAACAGTGTCTCGGGGTCACAACCGCCATCGGGACACATGCAATCACAACCCCACAATGATAGGCAACCGATAACCGCACACAGGTCTCAATCTCTCACACACACAATCCCCTTTACAGGCCGCTCCACCCGCACGATACAGGCCGGATGACCCACCTCGGTACCTATCTCCGGGCTCCTCAATTTACTACGCCTTTCGAGTCCCCCGCGACCCACCGACTCTCACCACACGGATCTAACGGTCCCGCCAGGCGTGACGAAACGTTCGCGTTCTTGCGAGAAGAGCGACCGGCCCACCGGGCCCTCTGGGAAATGTGGTCCAGAGACGCAACCGCGGCCAATTCCTCTCAGCGCCCTGCCTGGACCCTCCCTCAACGACCGTAACTGCAATTCTCAGCGTCTAGCCAGGTCTCAGGGTTGCGAGGCACCGTAGGTTTGCACCTTCCAGCCCGGCCTTCGGCGCCTCCCCCTCACACAGGAAACGCAGACAGCTTTCTGGCCGGAAGTTGAATCGGGCCGCGAAGCCTTCTGGGAGGTGTTGCTGTCCTCAGGAACGTCCGTTGGGAGGCGGGCACGAAGGGATGGTTCGGCGTTACCGGCCCCTGGCTTGGGTCTTTCTGTGGGTCGCCTTCACCCATCCTCCCAGAAACCGCGCGCTGAATGCGCATTCGGGCGTTTCCGGCAGGTGACGCTACCGCGTCCCAGCAGCGGGGCATGGGGGAGGGGCTTGAGTTATCTGGGCTGCACCGCGGCGCGGCTGACGGGGCGGAGCCTCTGAGGAGGCCCAAAGAGCCCGGAGTGGCCGCCTTGCAAAGTGCCCAGGGTGGGAATACGCTCCTGGAGAGTGGTTGGAATTGTTGGACCGAGAAACTGTGGTGGGAGTCAGTGTGTGTGTGACTGGAGTGATGTGTGTAATTGCGTGTGAGTGTGACGGACTAATTGTGATGGGATGTGTGATTGCGGTGTGTTGTGTTGTGGTGATATTTGGTTGCGTTTGGTTGTATAGTGTTTGGTTGTCGTGAAAGGTCTGTGGGTAGGTGTTTGTAGTACGTGTAGCGGTTCTTGTCTTGAGTTGACTTCTGTATAGTGTTTGTCATACTTGATAACTGCATGGATAAAGATCTGTGTAAAATTTTGTGTTTGGTTTTAAGTCGTCCTCCCTGCCCTTTGGCCACCCCTTAGTCTCCTTTGCTTCCTTTTTTTACCCCTGGAAGTTCTTGGTTCTCTTCTGTTGTTTTCCAGTTTTCCTGTTGATCTTTTCCAGAGTCGGCATCTCAACATCATATGACCAGCATCTTTTATCATATGTATTACCTAGCTATTGCCCGAATAGTAATGCTGCCTAACAAACCACCCCTAAATCAGCGGCATATAACAGCAAGCATTTATTCTCATGTTCACCTGTTTCCTGGTTCTCTGTTCAGCCTGTTTAGGCTGGGGCTGACTGAGTAGCTAGACTGCAGGGTGGTTTTAGATCTGCTCCTCCACATGTGTTCTTTCTGCTGCTCACACTAAGAGGACAGTGCCAGGACCTAGTCTCAACATGGATCAACAGAGCACAAGACAGACTGTACAAACAGTCTTAAAAACCTCTGCTCCTCAGTATACTGATAGTTCTCTTGTCCGATAATATTCCTTTTCAGGTCTTGTTATTGTATTATCCAGGAATTTCATCTTCCAACCCCTTCTTTTTATGATTTTATACTTCAGGTCTCTGGTAAAGAGTATATTGCTGGGCTTTTTACCCCTTTATCCTGCTTGAATGTTATTTTAATAGGTGAGTTTAATTCATTTACATTTATTGGGATTGCTGATACAAATTTGTTTTCTATTTACTTGTGGCTTTTTTATTGTGTAGATTTAGCTTATTCCCCTTTCTTTCTCCACTGCTTTGGTTTCTGTTGTTTTTCTTGAATTTTTAACATGCATACTTAACAAAACCCCACCTTAAGACTCTGGAACACTTGAACTCCAAGCTACCCACCTATTTCTGTGGTATTCTTGTCTAATATATTATTTTCCTCTGCTTTTAAATTCCCCAAATTAGTAGAATTCATTTGTTTAGGTATGTATATATGCATCTTTTGTACATAAATATGTATATATGTCTTTTTATACCGATGTGTATATATGTATATGTATTTTTTAATTGTGATCAAATAGAGATTACATAACACAGAAGATAAAATTTACCATCTTAATATCTGCACCCCCATTTTCATTGACTATTTACAATAGTCAAAATAGGGAAACATTCATCAATAGATGAATGGATAAAGAGAAAGTGGTATATACATACAATGGAATATTAGTCAAAGAAGGAATGCTTGCCATTTGTGACAGCATGGTGAACCTGAAGAACATTATGCTATGTGAAATAAGCTAGTCACAGACCAAATACTACATGATTCAATTTGTATGATATATCTAAAATAAATTCAAGAAGCATAAGAATACAATAATGGTTGCCAGAGCCTAGGAGTAGAGGGAAATGGGGAATTATTTTTCCATGGGTACAAAGTTTACACTATGCACGATGAATAAGTTCTAGAGATCTGTACAACACAGAACCTGTATTAATAATACAGTATTATGCACTTTACTAAGAGTATATATATTGTGTTAATTGTTCTTACCATAGAAACAAAACACAAAGGAACACAAGGAAATTTTTGGAGGTGATGGATATGTTTAATACCTTGGTTATGGAACTGGTATCATGAATATATACATATGTCCAAACTCATCAGGATGTATACATTAAATGTGTGTGATTTTTTGGTACCTTAATTATATATTGATAAAGCTAAAAACATTTAACATTTTAATTATTTGTAAGCATAGAGTTCAATGGCATTACATTCATATTGCTGTACCACTGTCACTACCATCTGTCCATAGAACTCTTTTCATCTTGCAAAACAGAAACTTTGTACCCATTAAACAATAATTCCCCATTCCTTGGATCTCCTAGTCCCAGCAACTTCCATTCTATTTTTCTTTCTATATGAATTTGACTACATACCTCATATGAGTTGGATCATGCAGTGTTGGTTTTTTTGTGATTGATTTATTTAACTTCGCATAAGGTCTTCAAGGTTCATCCATGTTAAAGCACATGTCAGAATTTCCTTCCTTTTTTAGGCTGAATAATACTCCATTATATATACACACCTCATTTTGTTTATCTGTTCATCTGTCAGTGCATACTTGGGTTGCTTCTACCTTTTGACTATTGCAGATAATGCTGCTATGAGCATGGGTGTACAAATTTGTTCAAGTCCCTGCTTTCAGTTCTTTTGGGTATGTACCCAGAAGTGGAATTTTTGGATCATATGGTAATTCTGTTTTTCATCTTTTGACTGCCATACTGTTTTCCATAGTGGCTACACCATTTAAATCAACATATTTTTTTGAGCACCTACCATCAATGACTAAGAGAGATTTAAGAAATCCCTGTTTTCATGGAGTTTATATGAGGGGTTACACAGACAATATGAATGGTAAATAAATTATATAATTTGTTTGTGATAATTTCCACAGAGGAAAAAAATGGAACTTGTGTGAAGGATATTAGAAATATCTCAAAATTTATTACAATTGAATGTTTCTGTCTTATTCTGTTCTATCATACAGTGCAAGAATTAGTCTACTCTCTTGTATAATTATTTTTTTACCTAGTAAAGACTCAAAGCAGATGAAAAATTAATATTTCCTAACTTAACCATTTTATTCATCCAGTATCATTGTGATGTGAGTATAATTCTCATTTCAGATGAAGAGTATGGGAATTCTAAGTTGCACATGTCTTTTACCTCAATTGCCAAGATAAATAGGAAACAGAATAGCTGCAACTCTCTTTTACTCCAAACCTAGGGATGTTGTAAATATGAATCTTTTTTTTTAAGGTTTTATTTATTTATTTGACAGACAGAGATCACAAGGAGGCAGAGAGGCAGGCACAGAGAGAGGAAGAGAAGCAGGCTCCCTGCCGCACAGAGAACCCAACTCGGGGCTTGATCCCAGGACTCTGGGATCACGACCCGAGCTGAAGGCAGAGGCTTTAACCCACTGAGCCACACAGGCACCCCCATATGAATCTTTTTTGACCCAACTATGTATCTGTGACTGCACTGGGTCTACACCTTTATGCTCACAGAAGATATTTGAAGAGCAGATATTATGTGTTTACCTTGTTTCTAGAGTTTTGGTGTTTTCTTGAATGCCTGGTTCAACCCAAGGTGCTGAGTCTTTAAGTTTTCCTCTAAATTCTTGCTGTCTTTGTATCCAGCATCTCTGGGCAGTGACTCCAGGGAATGTGAATTACAAGCAAGGAAGCTAATTGGGACTGTATTAATTATCTATTATTGTGTAACAAATTACCTCAAAATTCAGTAGTTTAAACAACAATAAACATTTATTATCTCATACTCTGTGGGGGTTGGGGAACAACTTAGCTGGATACTCTGGCTCATATATTTCGTGAAGTTGCAGTCAAGATGTTAACAAAGCTACAGTCATTGGAAGGCCAGATGGCTGGAGGATTTGCCTCCTAGATGGCTGGCAAGTTAGTGTTGGCTGCCGGCAGGAGCCTCTCCCCAGGCCTGGTTGAATGTCTTCATCGTATGGTGGCCGACTTCCTTCAATGTTCATGATTCAAAAATACGCAATACAGTAACCACCTTGTCTTTCATGACCTAACTTTGGAAGTCACACACTGTCATTTTTTGCAGTATCCTATTGGTTAAATAGGACAACTCTATTTAGTGTGGGAGGGGTGTATAAAAAAACCATGAATACAATAAGGCAGTGATCATTGGAAGCCATCTTGGAGGCTGGTTACCTTAGAGATCTAGTGAGGAAACATCAAGTCAATTGAATTTATATCATAAGCCTACAGGTCCTGCTTCCACGGAGATAAGAAAGATCTGTGGTGTGACTAAAAGGAAGCCTGGAGAGCAGGTGTCCATCATGGAAGGAGACCTTCTGACCTGAGAACTCTCCTGGAGGCTGGAGAAGCCTGAGATAGAGCAGACCCTGGAATTGCTGGATCTACAGCTTACCTTAACCTTTCTGCCCTTAGTGGGCAAGGCCTGAATGACATCTCAGCCTTCAGAGATCAGCAAAAGCTGTGTGACAATGGAGCGTTTAACCCAGATGATGGAAAGGAGAGGTAAGGTGGCTCAGAGATGGGGAAAGTTTAGGAGAGAGAAGCTGTACATTTAGGGGTTAGGAAATTCAGTACCCCTACCAAGAAAGTTCACATGGGTGTTACTGACTGCAGGGTAGACATTTGTTTTTTATTTATTCACTTGACTATTGTTTGAAATTTCTATTTTTCTTACATTTAGATTTTTTTAAAGGGCTATTAAGTATATAACCATAAACAAAATCTCCTACTCTATCCTTCCTCATCCCCTGATCCAACTCCCCAGAGGCAACCATTTTGAACATTTTGGTATTCAGCTCCACTTCCCTGAATATCCTCATACTGCTCATTCATGCTTGATTTTTCCTGCTGACATTTTTGACAATGGAGATAAGGATTTATCTCTGTTTTCTACCTAACCTCTTTCTTGTCTCCCTCACCCCACCCTTCCCCAACCCACCTTCTTGCCCTTCTTTCTAATATGGTGTTTTATTAGAGGTTGAAAGTTAACTAAATGTCAGGATCTGTATCTGTTTGGGGGGAGGGGGTGGCATTAGTCAGTTTCCCCAGCAAGAAATCCTAGATTTTGCTTGAGAAGTATAAGCCAGAACTGCTTTTGGAAGGCAAACACAGTAGGAAGTAGGGGACTGGGGGGGACATACCTCATCTTTCAGTATTACAACTTTCACTTAATTCCCTTATTTTCTCTACATTGTTCCAACCCCTTACATTCAGTTCCTATCCCACACTCCTGACGGCAGAAGTATTTAGAGCCTCCATTCCTAAGCCTTTCAAGGGTTCTGCCATGTTTCCCCCCCTTCCCCCACCCTCACTTAAGCTTCAGGTTTCTCTAGTTAAATTAGATAACAGCCATCTGTCTAATCTCTAGCTTCCAAAATTTTGTTGACATCTCTTATCTGCTGAAGTCTTCTATATTCTCTATGAGACTCAGCTTCCTTTGTTAATGTAAATATTCATTCTTACATTTTTTACCTGAAGGCCCTGAATTTTTTAGATCAGAAAATAGTTGCTTGAAAATGTCATTAGAATCATGACTGCATTTTATTCCATCATATAAGTGGTTTACAATGCCTAAACCTGTATTGATTAAAGTTTTTTCCATATTTTTACAGTGCTTTATAAACTGTATTATTCTTAATCTTTGTGGTATTTATTATGTACTTGAGATAAACTTTCTATTAAGAATAAAATACCAGGATCCTAGGGAAAGCTTATATTGTCAGTAGATTCATTGGGCACCCTATACTTAGTCCTCCAGAAATTCCCATCCAATCCTGTATGGTAACATTAGTCTTTCATGTACATTTCAGCATCTCCATTGCCTGATGGTGGTTAGCCTTTCTCAGTGCTCTAAGGATCATTGTAGATAATATTATAGCCACCTGGTACTGAAGATTTTTATATGCCTTTGTCTGGAGCTCTGAAATAAATCTGCTTTATTTCTCTTCCCTCAGCTTGGCATCCTCAGGACTCTGCCCTTTTGGAGGAAGAAGAGAATATGACCAGGTCTCTTGTACGTTTTAAGCATATTTATTTGTTTCCTGCATTATTTTGCAATGCAGTTGCAGTGGGTTACCTTAACCTACCAGTAAATTGGAAAAACTAAATTGATGAAAATTAAGGTGAGGAAAAATAGAGTAGCAGAACCAGGTGAAATTTGGGATGTGGCTATGCAGGAACAGGTCCATACAAAGTTCTTACGTTGATTTCAATTTGAATGCCAAAGCAAACTGGAACACAAAGTTTATTCCATAATTTATACTGTTTATGAGGGGAAAACTAATAATTAGGGAAAGAGAAAACTTCTCAAAGATTTTTTAAAAAAATAATCATTATACCCAACATGGGGCTCAAACTTAACAATCCCAAGGTCAAGAATTGCATGCTGTACCGACTAAGCCAGCCAGGTGCCCCTGGAAAGAGAAGGCTTCTCATTGGCCCCTAGGTCAAAAAGAAATGCTGAAATAATTCCATAATTCTTATAATTTTAAGCTCAGTTTTTTAAAAAAGTCTGTCCTGGCCAAAGATTAAAAACTAAAATTATCTGGAAGAGTAAATGGAACATGTCTTTCAAATGAGCCTGCATATATATTTTCTTCAGTTGAGATTTTAGTCCTTTTTCTACTTGAAATTAGGGAATTTTAAAAATGCCTTCTATAGGACACCTGGGTGGCTCAGTCATTGAGCGTCTGCCTTCGGCTCATGTCATGATCCCAGAGTCCTGGGATTGAGCCCAACATTGGGCTCCCTGCTCGGTGGGAAGCCTGCTTTCCCTCTTCCACTCCCCCTGCTTGTGTTCCCTCTCTCTCTCTGTTTCTCTCTGTCAAGTAAATAAATAAAATCTTAAAAAAAAAAAAAAAAAGAATGCTTTCTTTAGCATTAGGATTTATATAGATGCCACTTTTATGTTGATATGTATCTTTTGTTGTATAGACACTTTAAATTTGGATAGTTACATTTAGCTTATTCATATATGCATACAATAAGAATTTAGTCAACATTAACATACAGCATCAGTATTTAATCGTCCTTTTCATAAGTTGCCAATGGTAGTCTTTTCTAAGACATCTTTCATGTTAGGTTATAGAGATAGTCTATTTTCAAAACTTTTTCGTATTTCGTCTTTAGTCCAATTGGAATTTAATGTTGTAGTGGATTTCAGGTAGGAATTTACTGATGATTCTATCAGTGGAATTATTTGTACATGTAGAATACCAGTTGTTCCAACCCTATTGTTAAATAGATATTTCTTTTGTGATGCCACATTTATCATGTGCATGCTTAATTGTTTCTAGGCTCTTTATTCTGTTCCTTTAGTCTATTTGTCTATATCTATACCAGTACTGTACTCCGTGTGTGTATGTGTGTGTGTGTTTACAATGTTTTAATTACTGTACCTTTAAAATAACGCTGTTGCTTAGGCAAGGATTTCCCCACTTCTGCCACACACAACTAGTTCCTAGTCTTTCAGAAATTTCTTAGCTACCTTGGGACCCCCTAAATTTCTATTTGAATTTTAGAATCAATTTATCTGGTTCTAAAGGAATAAAAATTCTGTTCACATTTTAACTGGCATTGCAAAGAATTTATAGACTAATTAGAGAAGAATTGAGTGAAATTTTTTTCTTGATGTTTCAAGTTAAGGGAATCTATTAATATAATTCATCATATTAAAGAAAAAAGATAATCAGCTTCATAGAGCTGCTAATTTTTTAAAAAATCAGAACTTCAGATTTTAAAAGAATCTCTTTAAAAGGAGTAAAAGGACACTTTAATACGATATTGTTAATTTTTCCACACATAATAAGCTAAGAGCCAACACCATGTTTACTAGGGAAAATGAGATGCATTCCCACCAACACAACCAGATTGCCAATACTACCATATTTATTTACTCTAATTCTGTGTGCCTAGGCATACAACAAAGAGAGAATAATGGGAGATAAAAATTGGAAAGGTGCATGCAAAATTATGATAGCTAGATAATATAGTTTTAAATATAGCTGCATATAAATATAAAATAGCTGAAGAGAAATAATGACTGAATCCAATATGGATTTTTTAAACAAAATTTATTTACATAAAATTAACTTACACAAAAACCAATAGCATTCTCTATATAAACCACAATCAGCTGAAAAATAAAATGGAAGGTGGTAAGAGTAGACTCGAAACCATAAAGAAAAAAATTATCTGATGTGTATGGGAGAAAAAAAACTTCTAAAATATTGATGTGGCCTGAAAGAGGATTTACATACATTTTTAAAACATCCTTTTTGGATAAGATCTATCATTATTAAACTAATACAACTTCTTTTTTTTTTTTAAGATTTTATTTATTTATTTGACAGAGAGAGATCACAAGT
>NW_019154169.1:5872767-5992840 GCF_002288905.1 Enhydra lutris kenyoni | reverse complement strand
AGGCAGAGAGGCAGGCAGAGAGAGAGGAGGAAGCGGGCTCCCCGCGGAGCAGAGAGCCTGATGCTGGACTCAATCCCAGAACCCTGGGATCATGACCTGAGCCAAAGGCAGAGGCTTTAACCCACTGAGCCACCCAGGTGCCCCCCGCCTTTTTTTAAGATTTTATTTATTTATTTGAGAGAGAGCATGAGAGGGGAGAAAGTCAGAGGGAGAAGCAGACTCCCCATGGAGCTGGGAGCCCAATATGGGACTTGATCCCGGGACTCCTGGATCATGACCTCAGCTGAAGTCAGTTGCTTAACCAACTGAGCCACCCAGGGCCCAGAAGTGTAGTATTTTAAAAGTATATTTGTTTCACACTTAGATTTCATTCAGTTTCTTTCCATTTTGAAAAGCTATAAACATGTATTCTGTAACAGTACTCACAGTTTCCATTGTACTTCACAACCCTCACATCCCATATAGTTTTAAGTTTCTGGATTAGAAATTGGTACCCTATTCCTACTTATTCCCACCTTCCATTACATTAATTTTTTTTTAATATAAATATGCGCCCTTCAGGGCACCTGGGTAGCTCAGTTCGTTAAGCGTCTGGCTCTTAATTTTGGCTCTGGCCATAATCTCAGGGTCATGAGATCAAGCCCTGTGTTGGGCTTCATGCTGGGTGTGGAGACTGCTTGAGATTCTTTCTCTCCCTCTCCTTCTGCTCGTCCCCCACCTGCTTGCTCACTCTCTCTAAAATATATATATATATATATGTACGTATATACATATATATATGTACACACACACACACTTGGTTAAAGAACATAAATAATCCAAAAGACACATTAAAAAGTAAGTCTCTGCCTTATCCTTGACACCAAGTCCCTTTCTTTCCCAGTTGCATACACTTCTTTCTCAGAGTTGTGCTGGCTCTTTTTGATTAGTATTATTTTACCATATGAATTTTAAAGAGTTTTATTTATTTATTTGACAGAGAGAGAGATCACAAATAGGCAGAGAGGTAGGCAGAGAGAGAAGGGGAAGCAGGCTCCCTGTTGAGCAGAGAGCCCGATGAGGGGCTCGATCCCAGGACTCTGAGATAATGACCTGAGCTGAAGTCAGAGGCTTAACCCACTGAGCCACCCAGGTACCCCTACCATATGAATTTTAGACACAACTCTATATTTCCAGAGAAAAACCTATTGGACTTTTTATCGGGAATGTATTAGATACATAAATTAACTTTTGGAATTTTTTTTTTTCCCCTCCCTTTCCCTCCCTCCCCTGGAATTTTTTTTTTTTTTTAACAGAGATCACAGGTAGGCAGAGAGGCAGGCAGAGAGAGAGGGAGAAGCAGGCTCCCCACTGAGCAGAGAGCCCGATGTGGGGCTCAATCCCAGGACCCTGGGATCATGACCTGGGCTGAAGGCAGAGGCTTTAAGCCACTGAGCCACCCAACTTTTGGAAATTTGACATCTTTAGAATGTTGAGATTTTCTATTAAAGAACTTGCTCTGTCTTCTTTGAAATCTACTTTGTATCCTTCAGAAATGCTTTCCAAGTTTTCCCTTTATAGCTTTTGTATATTTCTGAAGTTTATACCTAAGTATTAGATAAGAGAAAAAAAATCAGTACTGTACTTTCTGTTTGTGCTTTCAGCACTGTGGTTTCTGTCATTGGAAAGAAATCTATAAAGTCATCTTTATTTTAAGATAAAATTGTATCCCTGAAAAACACAAGAGAATCAACTGAAAAAGTATAACAAACAGTAAAAGAATCCAGTGAGATGGTAAGATACGAAGTTAACAAATAAAAATCAGGTTTCATATATACTTCAACAACCAAGTAGAAGATATAAAGGAAAGAAAACCACACTTATAGTTGTAACAATAAAGGTAATACTATTTGGGGCATGAACGTATAACACCCTACAAAACAAAGTCCTGTCCTCATGGAACTTATAAATTTAGTGGGAACTAAAGTCCCTCAGTTTTTGCATGTAAGAAAATACATTTTTTTCTTACCCTTTATTATTTGACTGTGTATAAAATTCTTAAGTCATACTTTTTTTCTAGACTGTTTTCTTTGTAGACAGTTCTCTGAAGACTTTAGATAATCCTCTACTGTCTCCTGGCTTTGAATATTGCTTGGAGACTTCTGAAATCCAATTGGTTCCCCTCATAGGTGACTTGATTTGTTTGCCTTGGATGCCCATAGGTTTCTTTTTCTTTAAAGCTTTAGGACGTTTGAGTCCTATTGATCAAATGATTATCAGTTTTTTCATTTTGATTTGTATATTCATGTTTTTTGGTTCTAGTTAACATTATTGCATAGAGCTTATGCAGATTCCTTTTATAATCACCACTACTTATCTTTAAATGAGGTTACTTCTTGCTGGACCAACTATTTATAGGTGAGTATTGAAAATTGGCCAGAAAAATGCTGAGTGAATAGGAAGCCCTTGTCACTCATATCAACCTACTTTAGCATTAAGAGTTTTGTATTGAGAGTTGGTTTGGGGAGCCTGGGTGGCTCAGTTGGTTAAGCGACTGCCTTCAGCTCAGGTCATGATCCTGGAGTCCCGGGATCGAGTCCCGCATCAGGCTTCCAGCTCCACGGGGAGTCTGCTTCTCCCTCTGACCTTCTCCTCGCTCATGCTCTCTCTCACTGTCTCTCTCTCTCTCTCTCTCAAATAAATAAATAAAATATTAAAAAAAAAATAGAGAGTTGGTTTGCCCTTTACTTCTTCCAAATCAGACATTATTTTTACATGCCTCCTCCAGCGTGAAGTGTCCCTTCTACTCTCCTATGCCAGCAGACTGCTTATGTAAGAATCATGGCTGTTTGCATCTTCTTATTTAGCCCTGTCTTCCCTACCATTTGACAGGGCCAGATGAAGGCTATCATGTTCCTGCCACCAGTGTCCACACATCTAGATCCCACTGTTGCAAAAAATAACTAGTTCATTCTGCCCACAGAGTGTGCCTTCTATTTTGGGGGAACTCTGTTCACTGTGTTTTCTGTCTGAGATAGGAAAGAACAGCCACTATCTCTTGAGTTTCTTTCCTACCTGGTCCAATCTATCCTCTGCTCTTTATTTTCTAGAATTGGCATTTAGCAACCTTTTAGTTCAAGATATATTGTCTTTTTGTTTTCTTCTTCACTTTTGCAGAGAGAGAGGAGAGGAGACAGTGATGTTAAATTTGACCATATAGAAATGGGAAGTCCTCGATGTTATATTTGATCACATGGATCTCCCTTCTTGGAAATATCTTTCTTTTTGCCCTGTCTAAAAGATTCTGTTATCTCCTCAGTTCCTGTTTATTGTTTATTTCCTGTTCCTTTAGGAAATGTCTTTTATATTACTTCTTTTTTCGGCCCTCACTGGACATGATCCAGAGCCATTATAAATTACATATAGATCCTTTGTCCTTTTTGTACCTTCATGACATAGGTGTGTTCATGTCTTTTTAAATCAGTATTTAACTACAGAAATGGCAACATTTAATGTCTCCAATATTGTGAAACGCTTCACATCTTTGCCTTTAATGATGAGGGTTCTTACCTTTTCTGGTTCTGTTATTTAACTTGGAGCTCAACTTCTAATAAATGGTCCCCATCACTGGGGCACCTTGGTGGCTCAGTGGGTTAAGCCTCTGCCTTTGGCTCAGGTCATGACCTCAGGGTCCTGGGATTGAGCCCCGCATCGGGCTCTCTGCTCAGCAGGGAGTCTGCTTCCCCCTCTCTCTATCTGCCTGGCTCTCTGCCTACTTATGATCTCTGTCTGTGAAATAAATAAATAAAATCTTTTTTTAAAAAAATGGTCCCCAACACTTCTAGCCATTATAGATCTGCCTTCGTCTTTGAGCTAACTTTCTAGTTTATATCTACCAGAGTGATTTGGAGTCTTAAAATCTACTGTTTGTATATATTTTCATACTTGATTTCTGAGGTTTAATCTACCAAAGAAAGACTATCTTATTCTTCATGTAATGATTCATAAATTGGTTGGTGTAGAGCTATATTTGGAGAAATTTTTCTTATTGCTTTTGTTGTTTTAAAATATTTATTTGGAGTGCCTGGGTGGCTCAGTTTGTTGAGTGTCCCACTCTTGATTTCAGGTCAGGTCATGATCTCAGGGTCATGAGATTGAGCCATACCTGGGGCTCACGCTCAGCAGGGAGTCTACTTGGGATTCTGTCTCCCTTCGCCCCTCCTCCTGCTTCAGTGCTCACTCACTCTCTCAGATAAATTAAATAAATCTTTAAAACAGTGGCACCTGGGTGGCTTAGTCATTAAGCATCTGCCTTCGACTCAGGTTATGATCCCAGGGTCCTGGGATCGAGCTGCACATTGGGCTCCCTGCTCAGTGGGAAGCCTGCTTCTCCCTCTCCCACTCCCCCTGCTTATATTCCCTCTCTCACTGTCTCTCTGTGTCAAATAAATAAATAAAATCTTAAATAATAAGTAAATCTTTAAAATATAAATGAATAAATAAAATATTTATTTGAAGCCCTTCCAAGTAAATGTAGAGGATTTCAGGTCAGAGTAAAAAGACAGGGCAGAGCCACATAAGATATTGTTGAAATCTTAAATTCCACGTGAAGCATTTATTTAGCAAATGAGGGACTCAGACAGAAAATACCTTAAAAGTTTTAAGAGAGGGGGTATAGAAGGAGTAATCAGATTGAGGAAGTTTATGAAAAAATTTTTTAAGCAACCTTGACATTAAAGCTATTTTCTTGTAAGATTTGTAGATTCTTTAGACTTATTTTTTAAAAATGAGAAAAATGAGGGTGCCTGGGTGGCTCAGTTGGTTAAGTGTCCCACTCTTTTTTTTTTTTTTTTAAGATTTTATTTATTTGACAGAAATCACAAGTAGGCAGAGAGGCAGGCAGAGAGAGAAGGGGAAGCAGGCTCCCCACTGAGCCGAAAGCAGAGGCTCAACCCACTGAGCCACCTAGGCGCCCCAAGGGTCCAACTCTTGATTTCAGCTCAGGTCATGATCTCAGGGTCCTAAGATAGAGTGCCACATTGAGCCCCTTGTTGGGTTCATGCTGGGTATAGAACCATAGATTCTCTCCCTTTCCCTCACCCCCACTCATACACACACACTCTCTCTCTAAAAAAAAATAAGAAAAAAAATAAAAATGAGAAAACCATAACATTAAAATAAAAGCAAAACATAAAAGTTTGGAGAGTAAAATTAGCATGACATGTTCATGGGGTAAAATTTGAAGCATAGCCTGAATTGGAAAAGGGGAGACCTTAAGGAATTAGTGAAATGGAGGCTGGATTATCTAGTGTAGAGAGCCAGAGAAGTCTGAACTTTGCCAACCTTCATGTCTTCTTTTGTATTTTTAAATTTTGTTGGTAATTTAGTTCATTTTTTTCCCTTTTTTATTTTTTAAAAAGATTTTTTCCCTTTTTTAATCACTGAACTATAGCTATAATTTTGCCTTATATATGGTGATAGATTACAACAGTAGTTTATAGGCAGGGACTTGGCAGATAACTGAATATAAAGATTAAAAAATATCTAATTATCTGAATTCTAAGTTACCCACAGTTGAATCTAGAGAAGCCATTATAGAGCAAACAATGTAGAAAAGAATATTATTTTGGGTAACAGTATGTCCTCCATGAAGAAAGAATAAAAGCAAAACACAGCAGGATTTGCTGGTAAGGACAGTTTCAGCATCGAGAAATGAACATAGGATAAAATGATAGTACCTGCTATTAGCACAATGCAGTGAATCAGATATTGAACAAAGATGACTTGCCTTGTGATCTTTTCATTGGATATTTACTTATATGCCTTGTTCTTTAAACACATATGAGAATGACTTGCAATTAAATTGAAAGTTGAAGCTGTCTCCATCATTATTACCAGTTTGGGGCTGGATTTAGTTTGGATAGCCTAAGCTTCAAGTGTTTTTATACAGAAATAAAGGAATTAAAACTTTACGAAAATTGGTATACTTGTCTGCAGATTAGACAAGTGCTAAATTTCCTAGGATCATATGGCAGTTAATCTAGGCAAAAGTGATGAGAACTTGGGTTATAATTTGCTTCTATGTTACGGTTGTTATTTTCTTTTTATATTATTTCTTTCCTTTTTAATATATATTTTTAATTTTTCTCGAAGTAATACATGTACTTCTTAAAAAACATAGAAATACAAGGCTTATGACAGTCCCTTCATCTGACCTCATGTTTCACCTCATTTAGGCAATTTTTTTTTTAAATAAATGTGTTGGTGGGATAATGCTGCGATATTTTTTTTTTAAGATTTTATTTATTTGACAGAGAGAGATCACCAATAGGCAGGTGGAGGGGGAGCGGGGAGCACGTCAAGCAGAGAACCCAATGCGGGGCTCAATCCCAGGACCCCGAGATCATGACCTGAGCCAAAGGCAGAGGCTTAACTCACTGAGCCACCCAGGCGCCCCCATTTAGACCATTATTTTAATTTTAATTTATTTAGCTATTTCTTTTAGTATTGATCTTTGTTTCTAAATAAGTACTTTAAAAATTTTATTATAGTCTTTTTCAGACATTCAAAAATAGAATATAAGGAATCCTCATGGTATTCATTACTTAGCTTCAGCAGTGATCAACATTTTGCCAGACTGGTTTATCTGTCTTCCCCAGTTTTGTTTTAGTTTTGTTTGCTGAACTATTTTACATTTCACCTTTAAATACCATTGTATGTATCTCTAACAGGTGAAATTATTTAAATATTTACAATATTATTATCACATCTAATAACATTAATAATAGTTTCTTATATCATCTGATATATAGTCTCTGTTCCTATTTCCTCAGTTGTCTCAAGAATTTATTTTTATAGTTGGATTATTTGATTCAGGATCTAAATAAAGATTAGCACATTGCATTTGGTTGATACGTCTCTTAGGTCTGTTTTAATTCATAAGAGTTTCTCCTCCCTCTTCCTCCCAACCCATTTTTCCCCACATATTTTATTTGTGTAGAATCCAGGTCATTTGTCTTTTAGCACAAGGGTCAGCAATTTTTCTCTTTAGAAGGCCAGATAATAAATAGGCTTGAGGGCCAGATAAGGTCTCAGTCTCATGTTCTTTCTCAACAACCCTTTAAGAATGTAAAAAACATGGGGTGCTAGATCGAGACCCAGCTGGGGCTCCACACTAAGCATGGAGTCTGCTTGAGATTCTCTCTCTCCTCTCCCTCTGCCCCTCCCCTTGCTCTCACTCTGTTTCTGTCTCAAAGTAAATAAATAAAATCTTTTTTAAAATTGATGAATGGATGGGATGCCTAGGTGGCTCAGTGGGTTAAAGTCTCTGCCTTCAGCTCAGGTCATGATCTCAGGGTCCTGGGATCAAGCTCCACATCGGGCTCTCTGCTCAGTGGGGAGCCTGCTTCCTCCTCTCTCTCTGCCTGCCTCTCTGCCTAGTTGTGATCTCTGTCAAATAAATAAATAAAATCTTTAAAAAAAATTGATGAATAGATTCATGTATTATGAATCAGAATCCCATCTATTTTAAAGATTCTAATTAACTTTTCATTTAAGGCTTATAGCAGCCATTGGTAATCTTTGGCTAGATCCAATATTTTATTAGAGGTTCCTTCTGCTTTTATTAGCTGAAATTCTCCCATAAAAAAGAACTCAACGGGTGCCTGGCTGGCTCCATCAGTGGAGTGTGCAACTCTTGATTTGGGGGTTGTGAGTTCAAGTCCCACACTGGATGTAGAGATTACATAAAAAAACAAACAATCAAAAAAACCTTAAAAAAAAAAAAAAGACCTTGGGGCGCCTGGGTGGCTCAGTGGGTTGAAGCCTCTGCCTTCGGCTCGGGTCATGATCCCAGAGTCCTGGGATTGAGCCCCATATCGGGCTCTCTGTTCAGCAGGGAGCCTGCTTCCTCCTCTCTCTCTCTCTCTCTCTGTCTGCCTCTCTGCCTAATTGTGATCCCTGTCAAATAAATAAATAAAATCTTTAAGAAAAAAAAAAAGACCTTTGTCAGTAAGTGTTTGATTACTCTGAAATATAGTTTTTACAGGGCAGGAAAGAAAAATACTTGACTCCTTTCCTTCAAAAACATTTTTTTTTTTTCAAGTAGTCTCCATTCCCAGCATGGAGCCCAACATGAGGCTTGAACTCACAATTCTGAGATCAAAACCTGAGCTGAGACCAAGAGTCAGACACTTAACTGACTGAGCCACCCAGGCACCCCACTTCAGAACCTTTGAGAATGATTGGTGTCCTAGCATTCTCCAGTTTGCCAAGTTAAATCATTATAATTTACATAATGAACATCAAAATAAATATTATTCAGCACATATAAATGATATATATGGAAAACATTTAAAAATATGCTTATTTATTTATAAAATATATAAATTATGTTTTAGATATATTTTATATGTGTTATTTATTAAGTCTATATTATTAACAATATAGTATTTATTTTAATGTTCAAATTGTCATATCATTAGCCAGAGGATTCTTTAGCTAATTTTATGAAATTTCCTGCTCCAGACATAAAATAGCTATTTCTCTAGAAACTCCTGCTTCCTTTAGTGGGAAATGATTTGGAGATTACAGTCTGGACACAGTAGTTACTCATTAGTACTAGGTTGTCATTGCTTATAGAGCTTGTAAGCGGACAAAGCTAGGAAAATACATTTTTTAGAAAGAAAAAAATGTAGTTATATTGATACATCCAATTCAAATTAAAGAGTGTAGGGGTTGTTACTTACCTTTTTTGTTTTGTTTTTATATCGTTTATACTGAAAATCCTGGCTCCTTACTGCATTAAAATATTTATTTGCTTAGTACATATGTATTTCTCAACCTTGGCATTGCTGACATTTTGGTTCAGATAATTCTTTGCTATAGGGCACTATCCTGTGCATTGTAGGATCTTTATATAAGGTGTAGAATGTTTAGCAGCCTCTGTGGCTTCTACTTTATTTGGTGCTGGGAGCACCAATCCCCTTTCTCACCACTTCATTGAGTTGTAACAGCCAAAAATGTCTCCAGATCTTTCAGACATTGCCGAATATCCCTTGTGGGCCCAAACTGATATCTCTCTCTCTCTCTCTCTCTCTCTCTCTCTCTCTCTATATATATATATATATATATATATATTTATTTATTTTTTTTTTTTTTTAGTTAGTTAGTTAGTTCCAAATTAGCAATAATACCAATTTTACTAATAATGAGAAAGACTACTGGAGTGCCTGAGTGGCACAGTCAGTTAAGAAGCCCACTCTTGGTTTCAGCTCAGGTGGTGATCTCAGGTTTGTGAGATGGAGCCCCGTGTGGGCTCTGTTCTCAGTGTAGAGTCTGCTTGAGATTCTCTCTTCCTCTCCCTTTGCTCCTCCCCTGCGCACATGAGCACTCCTCTCTCTCTCTAAAATAAAAATATAAATGGGGGGGGCGGGGGTGGAGAGACTGCTGGATGTAGTTTAAGGTTTCTTTTGTTGTATTTTTTTCTCCTTTAGGATATAGTCAAATTACTGTGTTTGAAGTCACTTGAATGATTATGGTCCTAACTTCATATGTAGATTTACCCATTTCTATTTGTTTTCAATTTTTAAGAGTTATTTTGTTTTTTTTCCTCCTCTTTTTTTTTTTTTAAGATTTTTTTATTTATTTATTTGAGAGAGAGAGAGTCACAAGTAGACAGAGAGGCAAGCAGAGAGAGAGAGAGAGAGGGAAGCAGGCTCCCCGCTGAGCAGAGAGCCCGATGCAGGACTCGATCCCAGGACCCTGAGATCATGACCTGAGCCGAAGGCAGCGGCTTAACCCACTGAGCCACCCAGGCGCCCTTTCCTCCTCTTTTGATTTAACTTTTTTGTTATGTAAAACACTTAAATGATTCCAGTGTCAAAACTATAAAACAAGTCAGAGATGTCATGCTTCCACTCAGGATATATAAATGGAAAAAATCAATGTGTAGAGCAGCATTTAGGATATGCTACCTTTTTTATAATGAGTGGGAGAGGCATATGTGTATGGATATATATATATATGCATATATATACACACATATACATATATATTTAATATATGTATTTTAAAAGAATATGAGACTAACCCCAAAATTAATAAAAATGCTTACCTGTCAGGCAGTGGAAGAGGAATCATTGTTTCAGGGATAGGATGGAAGCTGTTACTCTCTGAATATGCTGCTGATTGGTAATTCCTAATTATCATCAACTTGATATTAATGAAAGATGAGGTTTAGTACTCTTATACCACCACCACCACTTCCCCTTTCCTTTTTCTCTGGATATAGATGTATCACAATTTTTGGCCAAATTGGCTTTCACTGTTTACTTTGTTCTTTTGATTGATATACTGTTATACTGAGCCAAGAAATGACTATTAATTACATATCCTTATATAGATTTTTGTCATTCCTGGAGTTATTACTTGCCTAATTTTTCTGTTTGCTTTGTTTTCTATATGTATTTAATTTTAATGAGACTCAAGTCTTTGTTTAAATAGGGAATTCATCAGTGTTACTAGTTTTCCTCATTTTGATGAATGAAAGGATAAAAAAGAAATTCTAAAAATCTAACAGATTTTTGATGCTTTTTTAGTAGAACCTAGGAGTTTTTTTGTGGAGCTGCAAATGCCAGTTCTAGAATTCCAGTTTTGTGGGTCTTTTGTTTTTAATCTTCTCATCTCCTATCTGGAGGTAAATGCCAGCATTCATGAGGGGCAAGCAACAGAAAGCATACTACTCAATCTGACAAGTTTACATAATTCCTAGTGCTTTTTTTTTTTAAAGATTTTATTTATTTATTTGGCAGAGAGAGCACAAGTAGGCAGAGCAGCAGGCAGAGAGAGGGGGAAGCAGGCTCCCCGCTGAGCAGGGATCCTAATGTGGGGCTCCATCCCAGGACCCTAAGATCATGACCTAGGCCAAAGGCAGAGGCTTAACCCACTAAGCCACCCAGGTGCCCCCGTAATTCCTAGTTTTTTATTATGAGCCTCCCTTTACATCTGCTTCACTTGTTCCTAAATTTAGAGCCTGTATAGTTCATTTTCTCTAAAGAGGTAAGCCTTCCTTTTCCTGCTCAGATGGTGGATACATGGACACTTCCTGTGTGGGTTGTGTGTGGAGGGTGGGGAGGTAATGGTGAAGATGCAGTTACAAAGAGCTTATTAGCAGCTAATTTAAGAAGGAAGGGATTTACATGAAGGTATTAAATGTCCTAGAGAACCTTTGAGAGGACTGATTAAGCTTTTAGGAATGAGTTACAGCATTATATCAGAGAGTAAGCTGCTAAGTGAGTTCCTTTTCCCCCATGATCAAGAAATTGCTTCTGATGGGGCACTTGGCTGGCTCAGTTGATGGAGCATGCAACTTTTGATCTCCAGGTTCAAGCTCCACATTGGGAGTAGAGCTTACTTTAAAAAAAAAAAAAGAGGGGGCCCCTGGGTGGCTCAGTCAGTTATGCATCTGCCTTAGGCTCAGGTCATGATCCCAGGGTCCTGGAATCAAGCCTCACATCAGGCTCCCTGCTCAGTGGGGAGTCTGCTTCTCTCTCTACCTGCCTTCCCCCCCAACCCGCTCATGTTCTCTTTCTCTCAAATAAATAAATAAAATCTTTAAAAAGAAAAAAAATGGTTTCTGATTGAACCAGGGAAATGCTTCTATAACCATGAGCTGCAGAACCCTACCACTTCTGCTATAATATTTAGGTAAAATGCCTATTTTATTTCTACTTTTAATTCATTTCTGAATTTAAAAATTGTATGATTAATCTAAATCAGATCCAGAACCCTAAATGCAAGTATGTCTAGGAAATACAGTTATAACTCACCCTTTGCATGTTGGAAAAACATAGAATAAGGTTGGAAAGATGTTACTTAGGCAAATCTGAAATAATTGCCTAGAAAGTATGTGTTCCTTATTCAGACCTTAAATTAATCCTCTTCAGACATCTTCCCTGTACCTTTTGAGTACCTGAATCCTCTAATTTGTTAGCTTTTCTTTTATTTTGTGGCTAAATCATTTTGTTGCTTGAGATTTTCATTTTTATGTACTTTAACTTCTTAGCTCTTCCATTAGTTAATAGTTCCCTTTATCCCTTTCATCTCTGTTCTCTTGTTGAAATTTCTTGTTCACCCTTCTTTACACTCCTATTTCCTTTGTTCTTGCGGGTTTGACCTTTTATTTTTTTACTGTCATTTTAATGGAATTTAAGGGAAGAGGAGAAATAAGCATATACATTCAATCTATTGTGTTTAACCACAGTGTTAATTTTATCCTCTGATCATTTTGACTCCCTATCCATTTATATGGTCACCCTTTCATCTTAATTATTCTGTTCATGTTACTGATTTCTGCATTGCATAAGCATACTTTTAAAAGCAGTCAAAGCTATTTAGGCCTATCAATGTCAGTTTTCTCTCCAAAATATTTTCTATAGCAGTTAACCTCTTAAAACTTAGAAACTAAGGTAATTTGCACTTTGGATTTCTTTCATATTGGGAAACTAGAATCAGCATAAAAGATCAACTCCATAAGAGCAAATTTCTGAAATGTTATTAATAGTGTAGTAGCAGAAAAATTCAAAAGTAATAATTTTTGGTCCTCCATTTTAGAAGTTTGGGAAGTTGATGAACAGAGCAAGAAGCAAAAGGAAACACTTGTGAGGAAAGTCACATCCATCTCCAAGAAAACTCTGATTAAGAAAAATGTCATTGAATGTAAAAGAGTTACAAAAATATTTCCTTTGAGCTCAGATATTCTTACTTCAAGACAAAACTTCTTTGATTGTGACTCACTTGATAAGGGTTTGGAACATAATTTAGATTTACTTAGTTATGAGAAGAATTGTGTAAGAGAGAAAAACTATGACTATAATAAGTATGGGAAGCCTTTTTACCACTGCTCATCCCATGCTCTAACCCCCTTTAAGTGTAATCAGTGTGGACAAGACTTCAGTCATAAATTTGACCTCATCAGACATGAAAGAATTCATGCTGGAGAGAAACCCTATGAATGTAAGGAATGTGGAAAAGCCTTCAGCAGGAAGGAAAATCTCATTACACATCAAAAAATTCATACTGGGGAAAAACCGTATAAGTGTAATGAATGTGGAAAAGCTTTCATTCAGATGTCAAACCTTATTAGACACCAGAGAATTCATACGGGGGAGAAACCTTATGCATGTAAGGACTGTTGGAAAGCCTTCAGTCAAAAATCAAATCTTATTGAACATGAGAGAATTCATACTGGAGAAAAACCCTATGAATGTAAAGAATGTGGAAAATCCTTCAGCCAGAAGCAAAACCTTATTGAGCATGAGAAAATTCATACTGGGGAGAAACCTTATGCATGTAATGAATGTGGTAGAGCCTTTTCTCGAATGTCATCTGTTACTCTACACATGAGAAGTCACACAGGGGAGAAACCCTATAAATGTAATAAATGTGGAAAAGCCTTCTCTCAATGCTCAGTATTTATTATACATATGAGAAGTCATACAGGTGAGAAACCCTATGTGTGTAGTGAATGTGGGAAAGCATTCTCTCAAAGTTCATCCCTTACTGTACATATGAGAAATCATACAGCTGAGAAACCCTATGAATGTAACGAGTGTGGAAAAGCCTTCAGCAGGAAAGAAAATCTAATTACACATCAGAAAATTCATACTGGAGAGAAACCATATGAATGTAATGAATGTGGGAAAGCTTTTATTCAGATGTCAAACCTCATTAGACACCAGAGAATTCATACTGGTGAGAAACCTTATGCATGTACAGTATGTGGGAAAGCCTTTAGTCAGAAATCAAATCTCACCGAACATGAGAAAATTCATACTGGAGAAAAACCCTATAATTGTAATCAATGTGGAAAAGCTTTCAGTCAGAGACAAAATCTCCTTGAGCATGAAAAAATTCATACTGGAGAGAAACCGTTTAAATGTAATGAATGTGGTAAAGCCTTTTCTCGAATCTCATCTCTTACTCTTCATGTGAGAAGTCATACAGGGGAGAAACCGTACGAATGTAATAAATGTGGAAAAGCCTTCTCTCAGTGCTCATTACTTATTATACATATGAGAAGTCATACCGGTGAGAAACCTTTTGAATGTAATGAATGTGGGAAAGCATTCTCTCAAAGAGCATCCCTTTCTATACATAAGAGAGGGCATACAGGTGAGAAACGCTGAGTGTACTAAATGAGGGAAAGGTCTTTTCTTAAATTCAACCCATGCTTTGCTTTATGAAACATACTGGCATAAACTCAAAAAAATGAACAAGATCTTTATGGAAAAATTGTAAAGCTTCATTGAAGGGCATAAGCCTTGAATAAATCGAGAGAAATACCGTATATACAGATGGAAAAACCCAATATCATAAAAATATCAGTTCTCCCAGAATTAATTTATAGACCTTATGTAGTTCCAAACATCTAACACGAATTTTCTAGGATCTTTGCAAAATAATTCTAAAATTCATGTGAAATGGAAGTCCCTGGATTGCCGAGACAATTTTGAAAGGAGGAGACAGGACACATCTTCTACCATATACTACACAAAAGTTGTGGTTGTTAAATAGTGTCTTATATTAGAGCATAAATAGATAAATAAACAGATTTTACAGAATAGAATACCTAGAAATAAATCAGTGAATATACATGAATTTGGTGTATTAGTAGACATGATATCATGAATCAGTAGAGAAATGAAACCGCCAATAAAATTTGTTGAAGTATTTGGTTCTCCATATTAGGGAGAAAATAACTACATGCAACCTTACAATATATAAAGAAACAGAATTCCAAAGGATTTAAACACTGGAATCTGAAAAGCCAAAATGAAGTTCTTGGAAGGAAATACAGGATGTTGTCTATGACTTTGAGGCAGGGAAACATTTTTTAAAAGATGAAAGGACTCTGCAGTTCCATTTCTGTATTTTCATTCTAAAGAAAAAACACCCATAAGAAATACATATATAAACTGAAAACAAGCTAAATACTGATGGGGTAATGGATAAATAAAGTGTGATACAGTCAAGTAATGAAATAGTATACAGCCGTAAAAAGTAATAGACTAGATCTGTATTTTGTAACATGGATAGTTATGTAAAACAGTGTAGAGTGAAAAAAAAAAAAAAGATCCCCAAATGAAACATTGTATAATGACATTTATGTAAACTGGAGTTAAATCATGAACAGTTTTTAGTATTGAAATATGTTTCTAGTATTGAAATATGTATGTATTTAAAATAGACTAGAAGGGTACATACCAAATTATTGTTAGTATTGTCTCTGGCAAGAGATTAGGTTTGAAAGTGTTGCTCAAAAGGGGCTTTAGCTTTATTTGTAATTTTTATGCCTTAAAAAAGAAGATTGATAGCATTTAAAATCTTAATGATAAGCAGTGGCAATATGGATGTCCTGTCTTAATGGAGTTTTTTATAGTTATTTCTTAGAATTTATGGGCTAGGGGAAGCCTGTGCCCATAGAAAAAAATATTATGATGGATCCCTATGCCCTATCAGATGCTGAACTATTTTATCAAAAATATTTCCAGAAAAGTAGTAATTGGAAATAATAGTCCTATTTACTACATATAATATGAAATTACCATACTTTATCAATCTTTTGATGCTTTTATTCACATTTTAATGTTTCTAAAATTGTGGTCCATCTTTCAACCAATTATGTCTTAGATTTAAGTAAATAGGTACTTACTAAGAATTTGAAAATCAGATGGCAGTGTGATACATCAAGTGTGATTTTATTTACCATTTTAGGGCATCATTGTCTACTAATGATCCCTATTCTCTCAGTATGTCTTACGTTACTTGGCAATAGATTTATTGTATTTGTAGTGATTTAATTAGTAATATATTTAAAGTCATTATGGAGACAATAATATTGTCCTGAGAAATTGACTATGTGACATCAGTTGTCTTGCCCTGTAAGACATACATACATACATACAGACAGACAGACATCAGTTGTCTTGCCCTGTAAGACATACATATATACATATAGACAGACAGACATACATCCAGGATAAACATTAATATCGTTGTTAATCATTGCAACATTTTGAAATAAAACCTTTTATTTTCTTGAGATGGCCATAAGCAGTTTTGTAACATAGCTTCACTTTAAACCTCCAGATCATTTTATTCCTTTCTCAACCCCTGATTTACATGACCTATCTCATTTTGGGTGGTAGTGGTCTCGGACCCTGAGCAGTGATAACAGAATTCCTCTAAAAAGATCTCATTCTCTATAACAATATATGAACCAACCCTTACTTAAGGTAATGTTTTATTACACCATCTCTACAATATTACTTGATATACAGAAAACCATTAGTGCCTTTATAAAAAAGAGATTAGAATTGAGGCTGTTGATCAAAAGGGAACCTTAGCAATGAATGTTTAAACGTTAAGTAAATTTGTTTGAAGGTGATTTTGCAAAACAAAACCTCAAACTACAGTTGTGATATATAAGCATGACTGTTTGAATTTTTACTTTTATTAGCTTTTCTTAAAAGCTTGACAGTGATTTATTACAGTTACAAATTGCAGGGAGTGATTTTCCTGTAAATAACAGTTTACCAAAACTTAAGTATCTAAATGAGTTTTGTCATTTCATAGTCTCTTCTTTAACAGGTTTTATGCTAAGTCCAATTTTGCCAGCACAACTAATTTTTGTGGACTTCTTAAAAAATAATTTTCAAACTTTGTTATCTGCATAACAAGACCTGTGTTTGATGAGGACATGCAGAAATTGGAAATCTTGTGCATTTTTGGTAGGAATGTAAAATTGTATGGCTTCTGAGGAAAACAGTTTGGCAGTTTCTCAAAAAGTTAAACTTATAAATTACCATATGATTCTGCATTTCGGTACCTAAGTAGAAATCCAGAAGAATTGAAAGCAATTTCAGTTGCTCTCTCTCAAATTGATCCTTGTACACCAATGTTCATAGCAACATATTTGGTATAGCCAAAAAATGGAAACAATCCATCTGTCCCACAGTGGATGAATGGATAAACAAAATGTGAGATAGACATATAATGGAATATTATTCAGCCATACAAAAGAAAGAAATTCTGACCCATACTACAATGTAAATTTACACCTTGGAATCATTATGCTAAGTGAATTAAGCTGGACTTTTATGTTCTTTTATGAGCAAAAATTGTATGATTCCACTTATATGAGGTAACTAAAATAGGCAAATTCATAGAGAAAGTAGAATAAACAGATTACTGAGGTGGGGAGGAAGAAATGGAGAGTTAGTATTTAATGGGGACATTGGTTCTGTTGCATATGAGAAAATGGTGATGATGATTATATAACATTATGAATGTATTTAATGCCACTTAATTGTACACATAAAAATTGTTAAAATGTTGTCTTATGTTATTTATATTTTAACACACATGCATATACACAAGCTTAAAAATACCCTATTTTGTAATGCCAACATCTGAGTTACTTAAGTCATTCTCTATTGATAACTTTTTCTCTTAATTCTTTCTCACCTTTCCTATATTTTTGCTTATGTAGTAGTTTTGATTGTATACTGAACATTGTAAATGATGTGTAGTAGAGATTCCCAATTTTTTTCTAAGATTTTATTTATTCGTTTGAGAGAGACAGAGATTAGCACACAAGCAGGGGGAGAAGCAGAGGGAGAGGGAGAAGCAGGCTCCCTGCTGAACCAGCCAAGAGCCTGATGTGGGGCTTGTTCCCAGGACCTGGAGATCACGACCTGAGCTGAAGGCAGATGGCTAACCATCTGAGCTGCCCAGGCACCCGAGATTCTCAATTTTGTTAATAATTTTCTGGAGAATGTTGACTTTTGTCCTAAAAACAGTTATCTTGGCTCGATTTAAAATCTTGTCTCTCTCTCCTCAGAAAAGCAGTAGCTAAAATATCTGCTATTCTTTCAGTCTTCTGTTGATTCCTATAGACTATGGAGTTTACATAAATTTGTGAGGTTCAGGCATCCCGTCAAAGATTTGGGCCAAATTTTTATGTTGATATTGAATCTCCTCTCTGTAGCTCCCTCCTTTCTGGGATTTAACTATTTTTGAACTACTTTAGCAGCCTCGAACTTTGTCCTCTAACTTCTCAGGCCATTTAGACTGTGGCTTTCTACTTGAATTCAGCTACCCTATGCCACAGAGGCTTGGAAGTACCACTATGTGATAATCTGTATAAATATTAATGTCTCATAGTATACTTTTTTCCAAAGGTCAACTTCCCTTCATTTTTTTGCCTGCTTTTAGTTGTTCCCCAATGCCTTCACATTGTACTTGTGTGTGTGTGTGTCTGTGTCTGTGTCTGTGTGTGTGTGTCTGTGTGTAAAATCTGTGTAGTCTAGAGTTTATTATCTTTTATGGTAGGCTGAAATAAGGTAGTTTGCCACTAGCAAAAGTAGAACTAGAAGATGACATTTGAGCAAAGGAAGTGAGGGAATGAGTGATGGAGAATAAAGAACACTTAACTATAGAGAACAAACTTCAAAGACCCTGCAAGGGTCCAGGCACCTGGGTGACTCAGTCAGTTAAGTGTATGCCTTCAACTCAGGTCATGATCCAGAGTCCTGGGATCAAGCCCCATATTGGTCCCCCTGCTCAGTAGGGAATCTGCTTCTCCCTCTCGCTCGCTCGCTCTCTCTCTTTCAAGTAAATAAATACAATCTTAAAAACAACAACAAAGACTTGCAATGAGGACATGCTTGACATATTCAAAGAATCGTAAGGAGTAGGACATGTGGTCAAAGTAAAAGATGATAGTAGTAAGTGATGAAGTTTAGAAAGAGGTTGGGGATCAGATTAAGTAGTACCTTGAAGAGGAGTCTAGGAAGGAAAATAGGTTTTGTAAAAACTGGAAAACCATTGGAAGGCTTTGAGCAAAGGATTGACACAATCTGACTTATGTTTTAAAGGAATTGCCTTATAGGACCTAATGATAATAGAGGGTAGAGGAGGAAGAATGGAACCAGAGGTAGAAATCAAGAGGCTGAGGTAACAGTCAATTAAATCTGGGTGATAGTGGTTGTTGTTTTGAGAAGTAGACATTTCTTGAGATATTTTCAAGGTAGAGCTTTAAAGACTTGGCCATTAGGTTTGGTGTGGTTCATTAGAGGAAGAGAAGAATCAAAGCCATTGCCAAGATTTTTGGCCTGATCAACTTGAAGGATGCAGTGTCCATCTGTTGAGATGGAAGAGCTGCAGGGTAAGCTGTTTGTAGAGTCTAGATGGATAGGAAGACATGCCTAGATTTCCAAGCACAGGAATATCCTAGACAGAAGGATCTAGAATCCAGGGGAGAAGTATGACTAGTGATACACTTTCATGAGTTGTTAGAATATTCATTGTAATTAAAGTCAATGGACTGGATGAGAAAAGATCTAGCGACTGACTGGTGGGGGGAACTCCAGCATTTAGAGGTCAGAGAAATAAAGAGGAAGTAGCATAGGAAGCAAGAAATTGAGAGCCAGGGAATTAGGACAAAAACCCAAAGAGGGTAACGTACTGGAAGAAAAGTGAAGGAAGTGTTTTAAAAAGGAGAAAATAATGAACTTTATCAAATTTTGTTAGTTGGTCAAGTGAAGACAAGACTGGAAAAACTGACTGTTGAGTTATTTACCAATGTTAAAGTCACTGGTGACCTAGTAAAATTCTGAGAGTAAAGAGGTAAAATGACTATGGTGATGGGAGACTTTACAATCTCTCTAATTGCCTGATTAAGCAGACAAATGTTATTAGGCTTATAGATAATTTGAACAGCACAATTAACAAATTTGATCTATTGGGACATACCTAGAACATGTAGCTGACAACTTCAAAATACACATTCCTTCCAAGCAAATACGAAGCATTTATGGAAGTTGACCATTCAGTATCAATTTCACTCATGTAATTTAAGAAACAAAGGAAAGAAAAAAAGAAAGAAACCAAAAAGAAGAGTCTTAAATACAGAGAACAAACTGGTGGTTGCCAGAAGAAAGGTGGGTGGGGGAAATGGTGAAATAAATAAAAGGGATTAAGGCTCTAGTTATCATGGTGAGTACTAAGTAATGTATAGAATTGTTGAATCTTATTGTACACCTGAAACGTAACACTGTATGTTATTTATACTTCAATAAAAAAAAAGTATCAACAAATATCAGTAAATGGTATCTCAAACTGCATTCATCCACATTGCAGTTAGACCAGCCATCTGTTACAAAAAGCGTAGGACCTCTCAGTGTATCAGAAAACAAGTTATCAAAGACTCCTGGGGTCATTCAAAAAGACATAGGAGTCAGTTGAAAGGACTTTTACTGGCCAAAGATAATTATAACAAGGAAACGACTAATAACTACAGAGGATTGAAATATAGCAATTTGTAAAATCCGTAAGATCAAATGCTGGAAGAAAGCAAGAAATCAAAACTCACTTTTTGTCACTAATGGTAGTGGTACCAACTCCTTATATTGAAAACATGATAATTAAAATGAAAGAAGAAATGTGGGGCACCTGGGTGTCTCAGTGGATTAAAAGTCTGCCTTCAGGGCGCCTGGGTGGCTCAGTGGGCTAAAGCCTCTGCCTTCGGCTCAGGTCATGATCCCAGGGTCCTAGGATCTATCCCTGCGTCAGACTCCCTGCTCAGCACGAAGCCTGCTCCTCCCTGGCCCTTTGCTCCTACCCCCGATGCACGCTCTATCTCTCTCTCTCTCTCCCCCTGGTGTGAGTGTGCTCTCTCTCTCTGTCAAATAAATAGTAAAATATTTTTTAGAAAAGAATTAAAAATGTATCCTGCTTTCTCCATATGAATTCTATTTCATAGTACCAAATAGTCCTAATAGAAGTATCAAATAGCTCAATAATCTATATGGAAAAGTTCTATGCAGAAAAATTTTAATTAATAATTGTAAGAAGGCAAGAATTAGAAAAATCAGTATTTTATAACCACAACAAAATACCCATTCAAGCATTAAGCATCAATGTATGCTAAAACTAAATAAAAGGTGATTGAGAAATGGATATTTTTAGGATACCAAAATGTCACTCTACATAAAATGCAACTTTGAAGTGGAAAGATCAGTTTCACCACTGGCCAATCTCAGCCTCAAAGTAGAACAATAAAATATTATGTACTAATTGATGTTATATAAAGACAGAGCCAATAATTTTTAACATCTAATCAAACATTTAATTTCATTTAATTAACAATATACATAAAATGTGGAGGAAAAAAATAATGCCATGGGACGCCTGGGTGGCTATCAGTTAAGCGTCTGCCTGTGGCTGAGGTCATGATCCCAGGATCCTGGGATCGAGTCCTGCATCAGACTCCTTGCTCCACAGGAGGCCCGCTTTTCCCTCTGTCTGCCACTTCCTCTTCTTGTGCTCACTTGCTCACTCTCTCTGGCAAATAAATAAGATCTTTAAAAAAAAGTTAAATAATGCCAAAAAGAAGCAATCAGTTAAGTCCCAAATATATTTTTTTGTACAACTCACCCAATTCATTAAGGCAATGACATGAAAAGAGGAATATTCTATATTAAGAGACTTGAGAGACCACAATCAAATGCAATGCATGAACCCTATTTGAGTACTTTTTTTTTAATGAAAACAATAGCAAAAAGATATTTGTAAGTATAGTGGTAACTTACTGCATCTTTCTGATGACTAATGATGTAGAATACCTTTTCGTATATTGTTGGCCATTTAGATATCTTCATTTGTGAAGTGCCTGTTGTAGTCTATTACCCATATATTTATTGGCTTGTCTGTCTTTATTAATCTGTGGATATATGTTCTGGATATATAACCTTTGTCAGATATATGCATTATTTTCTCCCAGTAGCTTGATTTCTTACTTTTTTTTTTAAAGACTTCCTTTATTTATTTGACAGAAACCGAGCAAGAGAGGGAACACAAGCAGGCAGAGTGGGAGAGGGAGAAGCAGGCTTCCCACCGAGCAGGGAGCCCAACTCCACGTTGCATGCGGGGGACTCCATCCCAGGACCCTGGGATCATGACCTGAGCCAAAGGCAGATGCTTAATGACTGAGCCACCCAGGCATCCTGATTTTTTATTTTTTTAACGGTGTCTTTTAATGAGCAGAATTTCTTAGTGACATCTAATTTATCAATATATTTTATTTTATGGTGAGTGCTTTTTGTGTCCAGTTTTAAATATCTTTGCCTATAGTGGGGCACCTGGGTGGTTCAGTTGGTTAAGCATGTGCCTTCAACCCAGGTTATGATCCTGGAGTCCTGAGATGGAGTCCTGTATCTGGCTCCCTGCTGAGCAGGGAATCTGCTTCTCCCTTCTTTCTGCCCCTCTCTCTACTCATGCTCTCTCTTGCATTCGCTCTTTCTCTCAAATAAATAAATAAAATCTTAAAAGAAAAAAGAAAGAAAAGACCATCCTTTAACCATTGAATTTTAGTGGCTTCTTTGTCATAAACGAGGTATCTAAATATGCTGTCTGTTTCTGGACTTTCTATTCTGTTCTGTTGTTCTGCTTACCTATTCTTGCACCAAACCAGTCTTATTTACTGTGACTTCAGCACAGTCTTGATATCTGGTAATATTAATCTGTCAGCTTCTTCATATTTCCTTAGTTTTATAGATCCTCTGCATTTCTGTACTTACTTTGGAACGAGCCTGCCAGTTTCCACAAAATTGTGCTGCAATTTTTATTGGGAGCACATTGAATTTATAGATAAATTTGAATGAAAATTGGCGTTTTAATAACAATCTTAAAATCAATGAATGTGGGGAGTATGGGGGGGGGCCTCAGTCGATTGGGCTTTAAACTCTTGATTTCAACTCTGGTCATGATCCCAGGGTCATGGGATTGGTCCTCCATGTTGGGCTCCCTGCTTGGTGCAGAGTCTGCTTGAGATTCTGTCTTCCTCTCCTTCTGCCTCTGCCCCTGTTCGTATGTGCTCTATGAATGAATGAATAAATAAATAAATAAATAAAATAGTTTTTAGAATTTTTTTAGAAATCAATGAATGTGGTATTTCTAGGCCACCATTCATTCCAGTACTGATGGAGAAACCATATCAGGCCAGTGAGGAAAGAAGGAACAGTTGAATCAGTGGAGCAGGAAAATTTGGTATTTTATTTGCCAAACAATGAAATCTGGCCTTCAACAATACACAGAAATAAAGCCATAGATGAAGGGTTTTCATGTTAAAAAGAAAACTTAAGAGGCACCTGGGTGGCTCAGCTGGTTAAACATCTGCCTTCAGCTCAGGTCATGATCCAACGTTGTGGGATCAAGCCCCACTTTGGGCTCCCTGCTCAACAGGGAGCCTGCTTCTTCCTCTGCCTGCTGCTCCCCAGATGCAGTGGGGAGTATGCTTCTCCCTCTCCCTCTGTTCCTCTCCCTGCTTGTGCTCTCTTTGTCTGTCTGTCTCAAATAAAAAAATTAAAAATCTTAAAAGAAAAAGCAATGCAAGGGATGAATGAACACACGATTCAGGATGATATTTGATCCTTTGGGAGCAGAAGGGGGATGGGAAGGGGCTATATATAATTATATATAGGTTATTATCAAGGTTATAGATATTATGCTGGGTGGTGGATTCATGAGTGCTTATAACATTATTTAAAATAAATAATTCCATCAATCAGTTTAGGATAAATTATGATATTGTGACAAAATGTGTCGAAAGTCTTAATGACTTACAACAACAAGGAAATATTTCTCAGAATATTCACATCCATTGTAAATTGGCAGCTGTTCTGCTCCATATATCACCTTTATTGCAGGACCCAGATGGAAGCAGCAGCACTTCATAGAACATGACAGTCTCATGGCAGAGGGAAAAGACAGATTAAAACCATTTAAAGCTCTAAAAGCTTCTGCTCTGAACTGGCATATTTCATTTTTACATAGTTCCATGTCTGGTATCAGTGGACAGGAAGCATAATACTGATATTATGTTTTAATATCGAAATCTACCACACTAACCAACTAAATAACCCAATGTAGGCCCTGAGTGGACTTGATGGCATTGTATGTGTATAACCCAAGGGTTTTTATTTATATATTTATATTTTATATTTATATTTTATATATTTATATAGAAAATATATATGTATATATAATAATCTATATAAAAATAAATATATATGTTTGTTTTTATATATAACAGCACAATTTATATATATATACATATATATATATATATATGTATGTATATATATATTAAACTATAACTATAACTATGTGTACCTGAGGGGCACCTGGCTGGCTCAGTCAGTGGAGCAACCTTGATCTCAGGGTTATAAGTTTGAGCTCCACATTGGGTGTAGAGATTATTTATACTCTTAAAAAAAAACTTTTAAAAAAATTTTGTGCATTCCCTATGTGCACCTGAAGTAAAAGTATCAAAACCCAGCAAAACAAAAGATAACGTTAGGAGGCATGGATCTGATATTTACATTTCTTTTCTTTTTTTTTTTTTAAGATTTTATTTATTTGTCAGAGAGAGAGAGTACACACAAGCAGGTAGAGAGGCAGGCAGAGAGAGAGGAGGAAGCAGGCTCCCTGCCGAGCAAGGAGCCCGATGCGGGACTCGATCCCAGGACCCCAGGATCATGACCTGAGCCGAAGGCAGTGGCTTAACCCACTGAGCCACCCAGGCGTCCCTACATTTATTTTCAATTGAATTACATTCCTTATTATTCTCAAATCCAAACAACATCCTAAAACTTGACTGAATGAGCTCTAAAAGAAGAAGTTCTGGGAGAGAAAAAAAATACATATATGTATATGTATATATACATATATATATAACCACCTACTTCCCAAGCTGTGATTAAGGTATAATATCTGTAAAGTCAAAATTTTCAGATGAAATTGTGATGCAAGAGTGCAGTTAGGTGCCCTATGATTTTCAAAAGGTGAGTTGGAAGTCTCCATTTCTATATCGACTGTGTCCCAAGAATTACTAGGAAGGGTTTGTAGGATTTTGCTCAAGTAAGAAGGATGAGTACATGGTTTATTTAATCATGTTAACATTAGCCTTTCTTTTTGGATTTAATATAGTGGGTCTCAAAGTTTGCCAAAAGGCAACCTAGATTTTGGTTAGTTTTGTTTGTGAGAAAGTTTGATTATTTTGAGGTCTGTATGGGGGGTAAATGGGCAAGATCTCCAACAGGACAGAATCCCATGACCTATGGATCCCTACCCAGCCTAGAGTAAGTCCTTTCACCAATTGAATGGGGACTGAGTATGCTGAAACACTCTAAAATGTGTAGGGCAGAGGCCAAGATCCTTGGGGCCTAGGGTTATTTCCAATTCAGAAGTGTGGGAATGAGGGCAAAGAGGAAATGAAAGGTCAGTGCTATTTTAAGATTGAAATAAACTTTCAGGACTTATGAAGGCTTCAACACACTTAAAATCAAATGTGGCGAAAAAAAAAAAACAGCCTACATCAGGATTATTTTTATATGTCTACAGAAAACTGTGTTGAGAATTAAATCTGCAAATTGAATTTTAGAGACTTGAGATTATAAATGGCAATTTTTATATTGTAGTTCTCATACCTTAAAGCCTCTACATAGGTCCAAAATATTTGTAGGCCCTTGATTAGGCCACAGGTGTCAGGCTGTTTGCCCATCATTGCTTTTTTCCTTTTCTCAACGCTGACAGGGTTGAAACTTCCCCACCCATTTATTTAATGACTGAAGTTTTTCTTTTCTTTTTTATTCTTTTTAAAATTGAGGTATAATTTACATACAGTAAAAAATAGAAAAATCTTAAGTATGCATTGTATGTATATAATTGTATATTTACCACCCAGGTCAAGAAATAGAGTATTTCCATTCCCTCAGAAAGTTCTCTTGGCGGGGCACCTGGGTGGCTCAGTGGGTTAAGCCTCTGCCTTCGGCTCAGGTCATGATCTCGGGGTCCTGGGATCGAGCCCCACATTGGGTTCTCTGCTCAGCAGGGATCCTGCCTTCCTCCCCTCTCTCTGCCTGTCTCTCTGCCTACTTATGATCTCTCGGTCGAGTAAATAAATAAAATCTTTAAAAAAAAAAAAAGGTCCCTTGGCTTCTTCCCGGACAATAACCATCCCCTTCTGAGATAATCATTCTTCCCACTCCCATTTCCATAGATTAGTTTTGCTTATTTTAGGGCTTTATGTAAATGGAATCGGACAGTGTTTTTGGTATCAGGCTTCATTTGCTTAGACACTGTGAGATTCATCCATGTTTCTGTGGTGGCAGCAGATTCTTTTTATTGCTGAGTAATCAGGGCATAATTTGTTTATCCAATCACCAGTCGATGAATAATTGGGTTTTTCCAGTTTGGGACTATTACAAATAAAGCTGCAATGAGCATTCATATGCAAGTCTTTTGTATAGATCTATGTTTTCATTTCTCTTAGATAAACACCTAGGAGTGGATTAGGTGGATCCTACAGAATGGATATGTTTATGAAAGTTCTCAATTTTTGATACTGTTAATTCAGTGTCAGTAGATTCATTTTTCTTAGCTTGGCAAGCCATGGAAACTTAGCCACTGATTTATACTGATATCTTTGTATACCAACAAATACAGATGAACATCAGCTGCACTGGCAGCTGCTTTGGTTAGAGTGCCAGGGCAAAAGCCAGGGTAGAGCTTCAGCAGCTGTTTCTGGAGCATAATTAATGACTAGTCTAGTGTTCCCAGATAACCAGCTGCTCTTTCTCCTCTACCTAAATTTAACAACTGAAAGCAACATGAGCAGCCATTTTAGGTAATACTCCCAATATAGTTTCTGTTACATGAGCTTGGTAGAGAGCTATGCTATGACTGGTGCCCCATTCCAAAGTTGTTTCTTCCCATTGATGATACCTCTGCAAGTTTTAGAGAGGTTCAAGTCACAATCAAATTTGTATTAGCCTCAGCCTTTCTGATTTTACATTCTTGTTGCATGTTGGACAGTAACTTTCTAAGATCTGGTGTCTAAGGTGCAAGTGTGTTTTCTGCTTTGTCTGGGAGTTGTTTGAAGGGACAAATACTGAGGGGAGAGAATAAGCCGTTAAGTGGTATTTAAATGGGAGGCATCAAAACTGATCTGATCATTAAATCAAAGTGAAAAGGGGAGGTGGACACAAAGGTGGATGACTTTGCAGCAGAAGGCAATAAGGCATGTCCCATAGGATGACTAATGTCTTCATGTTAGAGGTGCAAGATGGGTACCTCTGAATAAAAGAATTTATCTCTTGCACTTTCTTAGACACTGGTCTAATCTTTAGTATACACCCCAGGGTGGGACAAACAAGTGCTACAAGAGGAAGATTATAGCCAGACTTGAAATTGTCACTAAGGATGTAAATGTGATCTTATTTTCTTAGGAGTCTTTGGTCACATTAATTAATACAGAAGGCCACTTAGCTATTTCTTCAGAGACCAAGTGAATGTCCAATCACATCATTTGTTTTTTCAAGTAGTGCTTCTAAAATTGTCTGTGATGAAATACAAAGATTTTTTTTTCCTTTTTTAAAATCTGCAATCTGTTGTGAACCAAGAATTTTGGAAAATGTAATAAATACAAATTGCTTTAAAAGGAAAAAAAGACAGAACACAAGCTCCAATTTTTTTTTTAGTTTTAGCTTTAACAGACATAAAATTAGATTTCCATAAATATAACCAGAACAAACATAACATAGGGGAAAAAAGAATATAAATATCTGTTCACATTTTTCATTAACTTGTGCATAAGGATGAATGATATGCAGAATTCTTATTACACATAATTTTTTATAGATTCATAATCATAAGCAAATGAAGTATGAAAAAAATAGCAATTGCCCATAAGGTGTCTATATGCACACATTGAACACAGTACATAACATTTTTCAGAGTTTCTGTGACAAATGAGCTGTTTAATTTGTGGAGTAGGAACTTCTCTCTCCTGTGCCACCAAATCCCCAGCCACCTTTCACTCTCACATTTGTCCACAAGCCCCAGAGTCTACACTCTTTCTTCTACCCTAGTAAGAAATGCCTCTGCCACTTCCAACAGTCTTACCCACCTCACAAGTTTCACCTGGGGTTCTTCTCAAGAGTGATTTCTGTTCCTGAAGCATTGTCCTCTTCCTTCCTTCCAAAGAATCTGATTTGCAGGTATCTTTAGTTCTGTGATTTTTGCTGATGTTTAAAGCCAAAGACATTCATTCTCTCTCTCTCTCTCTCTCTCTCTTTTAAGGATTTTATTTATTTTTTTGACAGAGAGACAACGAGAGAGGGAACACAAGCAGGGGGATTGGGAGGAGAAGCAGGCTTCCCACTGAGCAGGGAACCCGATACAGGGCTCAATCCCAGGTCGCTGGGATCATGACCTGAGCCAAAGGCAGACACCCAATGACTGAGCCACCCAGGTGCCCCAAGATCTTGTCTCTTTATGTGGAATCTTCACTCTGGGGCTTAAGTTCATATCTTTTCTACAGGAAGCCAATTCTCTGGTGGTGAGTGCTTGTCTTCAGCACAACAGACAGCTCCAGTCTATCTTTTCTCTGCCGATTGCCTTCAGAGATGTTGGAAGAATTCAGTATTTTCTTTCTTTTTTAAATTTTATTTTATTTTGTTAAATTTAATTTTTTCAGTGTTCCAAGGTTGTTTATACACCACACCCAGTGCTCCCTGAGATACGTGCCCTCCTTAATACCCACCACCAGTCTCACCCATCTCCCCACCTCCCTCCCCTCCAAAACCCTCAGTTTGTTTCTCAGAGTCCATGGTCTCTGATGCTTCGTCTCCTCCTCCAATTTACCCCAATTCACTTTTCCTTTCCTTCTCCTAATCTCCTCCATGTTATTCCTTATGCTCCACAAGTAAGTGAAACCATATTATAATTGACTTTCTCTGCTTGACTTATTTCACTCAGCATAATCTCCTTCAGTCCCATCCATGTTGATACAAAAGTTGGGTATTCATCCTTTCCAGTGGCTATGTAATATTCCATTGTATATATGGACCATATCTTCTTTATCCATTCATCTATTGAAGGGCATCTTGGCTCTTTCCACAGTTTGGTGAGCCTACCTGTGATTAAGGGCAGCCCATGTATCATGAATCTGGCCATTAGTTATAAGCAGAAATATTTGGGGGTAAGGGTGTTTAAAAACATTTTCTTTTGTAATAAAAGGGATATAATCAGCTAGCACAGTCCTTCCCCTTAATTTTTGCTAAACAGTGGTGACCAACCTTAAGTCCCTTATAAGGCATCATTCCCTGTGAGGAACAGACAACCACCTGGTAGAAGGTCAATTATATTAGATGTCTCTTTCCATCATGGCTGGGATAGAGAGTCACCTCACAAGTATAGACACATATTATCTTAGATTTTCTTCTCTGCCTATGATGTTTTTGCCAACATCACCAACCACAGATGCAGAATGCTTTATCTACCTCTATGGCATCCTGCACAGCATTTTGTCTGAGCAATGCATTCATGCCTGGGGAATTAACCGGTCTTAAGACAAATTCCATTACCTAGAATCAGCAAGACCAGCTGAAAGTGCCAGTGGGAGACATCATTCTAAAAGGCAGGAGTTCTGTATTATAGGACATAGAATATATTCTGAATTTGAGACCATTATGGCCTCCCCCCATACTCAAATACATGCTCCAGGAAGGGGTTAAGCGGGAGTGACTTCTCTCACTATAACACCTACTCATAGAATTTGAGCTTTGCTTGTATGGAGGTATTAGTCCCCTAAGGGCAATGCTTGCACCTGGAGATACACCTATAGCAATAGTGCTACTGAATTGGAAGATGAGACTTATATCTTGAACATTTTTAACCCCTTTAATTAACACTGAACAAGATTTAAAAAAGGTGATCCACTGCCTGGAATGACTGATCCTAATTACCAAGAAGGAATCAGGTTAATGATATGCAATGGAGGTAAATGGGCCTGTATTTGAAACCCAGGGGATTCTCTGGCATTCCTTTTAGACTGTCTATGTCCAATTATAAAGGTTAATGGGAAAATGACAGCAATAAAAAGAAAAAAAAACATATAGAATGATTGAGGACTCAGAATCTTCAGGAATGAGGGCTTGGGTCACTCTACCAGAAAATGAACATAGAGCATTTGAGGTTCTTGCTGAAAGGAACAGAAATAGGGAATGTGTTGTCAAAGAAGGAAGTCATAAACATCAACTGACTTCATATTCAATTACAAATATGAGGACTGTAGTAGCCTTGCATATTTTCTCTTTGATTGTTATATCTGTTTTTATATACTAACTACCATGTTTTTCTCTCTCATTTTGATTTCATATTCTTTACAATTTACTCTTTAGACAACAGAATATTCAGTGGCACTACAAATGAATATGAGGAGTAATTAATAAAGCCAAAAATTAGTGAGTTAATAATTAATATAACCAACTGTTAGAATCATACATTTTCTTATTTGGATAACTGTCTTGCTAGATAGAAATAGAGTTGTTTTGTTGTTGTATGAGAGCTCATATGTGTGTAGAAGTGTAGAAACTGAGGGCCAGAGGTTTCCAGTGTGCCATTATCAATTTATTGCCTCTCAGCCTTCAATACCTGCTCTATAAAAAGGGACTGGATTCTGTAAGCATTTCTTCTTTACAGTGAGTATGATGTGAGGCTATGTTAGTAGAGGGCACTGGAGAAGGAAAGGGGCTTCTCTTCCTGGCTTCTCTTCTGGTTGGTTGCTGCATTTTGCTTTTTCTTGTTCTTGCTTCATGGTCTATGGGTTATGTGTATGTGAAAATATTCAGTGATGCTTAGCCTCAGCTGTGCCCCAGAGCATGCATGTCTTAGAGACCTCACAGACCTGACCTGGACCCGGTGACCACCTTGCTGAGACCATCCTGATGACACACTCTATGCTCCAGGTCACATATGCACAGTAGCACCCCAGCTTTCTCTGTATGCCTGCCCATCAGCCTTGGCTTGTATTTGCCACAGAGGGGTATCTCCTGCCACCTTCCTGATGTGGATACCATGCATCTTGGCTGTTAGGTTATAGTCCTGCTCCAGCTCTCTGAGCACTTGGCAACCCAGGAAATTTCTCTGCCATCCATTGGGATGCAATCGCATCTTCTCCAATGAGGTCTGAAACCCAGCCTCTGGGAAGGATCCAAGTTTGTCCTTCCTAGGGACTCTCCTTCAGCCCTAAGGGGCCCTTCAGAATTCTTTGATGTCTTTATATTACTCATCATTGCTTAACAGTTCTTTATATTAAAACTCTGTTTAAATTCTGGTGGGATTTCTGTTTCCTGAATGAACCCAAGTTGATGCAAACTGACTATAGGAATTGGATGTTGGTACAAAAAGCTTCTCTCCGTTTTTGGCAGAAGCCCACCATCATTCACCAAGATCTTCACAGTTAGGTTCTCCATGACACCCAACTCCTAGAAGTCTCAGAAGGCAGGACAGCTTGCCATCTGTTTCCTTGGCAGATGAGAATCTCCACATTAAAAACTCTCATCTTTCTCTCCAAGATATGTATTTCTGCCTGTCAGAGCTCTAACAGAACACAGGAGATGGAGAAGCTCAACAACTTAAAAGTGAAGATCTTTTAACAGTGTTGTTATATTTTTAAGGGGTTTAAGTTCTAAAGTCAGAAACAAAATAAAATTTGTTGTATTCTAAATTATTCTATAAAATATCTTAAATGGTCCACAAAACATATAGCATATCCAACACTAAAGAATAATATGTATATATGTATGTCAAAAGTACACCATCACCATCAAAATGCATATATAATTGTATACAAAATATAATTTCATGATTCATATTTATATGAAAGAGTAACACATATATTAATTTATATGAAAGAGTAATATATACCTTATAGTAAATATGCATATGATTGTTGGGAAATGGGGGATTCATATGGTCCTAAGTTATCAGTCCTCAGGTTACTTACCAATGAGAAAGGAAAAAAATATTATAACTTTACAATGGAGATATCTGGCTATTACCACCTTAACCAAATGATCAGATTTATTTTTTTTAAAGATTTTATTTATTTATTTGACAGAGATCACAAGTAGTCAGAGAAGCAGGCACAGAGGAGGAGCAGGCTCCCTGCTGAGCAGAGAGCCCAATGTGGGGCTCTATCCCAGGACCCTGGGATCATGACCTGAGCCGAAGGCAGAGGCTTTAACCCACTGAGCCACCCAGGCGCCCCCAGATTTATTTTTTTAAAAACTTATTTATTTATTTGACACAGAGAGAGAGGGCACAAGTAGGCAGAGAGGCAGGTAGAGAGAGAGGGGGAAGCAGACTCCCTGCTGAGCAGAGAGCCGGATGTGGGGCTCGATCCCAGGACCCTGAGATCATGACCAGAGCAGAAGGCAGAGCTTTAACCCACTGAGCCACCTAGGTTCCCCCAAATGGTCAAATTTAGCATTGCTAATAGTGAAATGACACAACCTCATGTTTCCCCTAATGTGATACAACAAGAGGACAAAGGTGTTTTATCTGGATTTTACCATAAGGAAATAACTAGACAGTCCAGAATATAAGACATTTTGTACAACAAATAATCTAGATTCTTTAAAAAAAAATCAATGGAGAAAACCAAAAAGTGAAGGCACTGTTATAGATTAAGAGACTAGAGACATAACATTAAATGCAATGCTTGAACTTTGTGTCCTACTTAAAAACCTATACAAGACATTCTGGGGACACTTGAGGGAAATTTGAATATAAGTGAATTATGGTATTAATCATTTCCTTGGATCTGATCATAGTGTTGTAGTTAGAGGTACATGGAATGTACTACTGTGTCTACTGATGTAAGTGTGAAACTGTGTTTTGTGGAACATAGTGATATATATGTGAGATGTGGTGTTTAGTGATGTGTGGTAAGAAAATGTCCTTGTTTTTAGGAGATATATGCTGACATATTTAGTAGTGAAGTGTCATGATGCTTGAATTTATTTTCAAATGGTAGAGAGAGATTTTCAAAAATGGTAAGTTGTTAACAATTTGTGAATCCAGGGATAGGCATGTATAAGAATCCTTTGTACTATTTTTTCAATGCTTTTGGAAACGTGAAAATTTTCAAAATAAATAGTTGAAGACAATGTGCCTACTAGGTGACTGCACTCTATCATATGGGAGAAATAAATGTGGGAGGTCACTGAGCTGCTTGTGGATGTTATCCATAGACCCCGCTAGCCCAGGAGAACTAGGGAACCAGATCCTCAATCTGTTTCTATAAAAGAAGTTTCAGGAGAAGGAATGCAGAATATCCTGGTTGGGGCAGGAAGGAATGTATCTCAGGAAGGCAGATGGACTAATTTATCAAGAACATGGTTTTCTGATGACTGACACATTAGTCCATCCTCCTGTTCTGAAGGAAGATTTCCTCACTCGGAGATTGGGGTCAGAAGTCTGAAATGGATCCAGTGGGCTAAAATCAAATTGTTGGCAGAGCTGCATTTCTTCTATAGGCTCTAGAGGAGAATCTATTTCCTTGCCTTTTCCAGCTTCTAGAAGCTGCCTGTATTCGTTGGCTCATGGTCCTTTACTCCATCTTCACTGCATGTCATCCCAAGATCTTCTTCTGTCTTCACAATTCTTTTCTGGCTCTGATGTTCCTGCCTTCCTCTCTAAGGAGCCTTGTAATTACATTGGATCTACTCAGATATCCAGAATAATTTTCTCATTCAAAAAAGTCCTTAATTTAAGTGTATCTGCAAAGTTTCTTTTGCCATGTAAGATAACATAGTCATTCACAGGTTCTTTCTGGGGATTAGGACTTGGACATCTTGAATGGGGACATTATCCTATCTACCACATTATCTTATTGCCATTGATTGATATGTATATTTTCTCCTTTGATTTATTCATACATTTCATATGCTTTTAATGTTCTTCAACATAGGAAATCTATACATAATCCCTGTACAAAATTTATAGTACATGTTGATATCAGCCTTTTATTTGGAATTTTTGCACCTATAACCACAAATGTTAAAATAATTAAGGATGCCATTAGACTGAAGTAGTTCTTATGCACTGCTAGCCTACAAAAACAAACCAAAACCTAAGTCAAAATCAACGCAACCCAGTCAGAGAAAATAAAACTTAGGAACAATTAATAACAAAAAGCCAACTTAGCTTTGCCAAACAGGGCAACTGCTTAAGCTATAGCTAATCAAATAATTTCCTTGCTTTGCTTCAGGTTCTTCTCTGTAAAAACCTCTCCATTAGCTCCTGTTCGTGGGGGCACTCCTAACACTTTCAGTTTGATGCTGCCTGATTCAAGTAGATGTATGCTCAAATAAATTCCTGAAACTTTTAGAGTGCCTCAGTTTATCTTTGAACCCAAATGAAACTAATCAATACATTTCTTTTGGCCTGTCTTTATCAGATTTTTGCCAGTTAGACAAAATTAATTAGAAAGCATTCCATCTTGTGGCACCTGGGTGGCTCAGCTGGTTCAGCAACTGAATCTTGATTTCAGCTCAGGTCATGATCTCAGGGTCCTGGGATCAAGCCTGGCATTGGGCTCTGCACTCAGTGAGGAGCCTGCTTGGGATTTTCTTTCTCTCCCTCTGCCTCTCCTCCCACTCATAGTCTCCGGAGAGTTCTCTCTCGCTCTAAAATAAATAAATAAAATCTTAAAAAAAAAAAAAAAAAAAAAGCACTTCATCTTTTTCCAGAATCTGAATAAACTGAAAATTCATTATTCAAAAAGTAGCTAAAAATGAACTATAACTATCTGGTACCTTTCTACCAGTACAGTTTAAAGAGATATTTAAATTTTATTTTAGCCCATTAGGCTGAGACTACATTTCCCAAACGCCTCCAGGACCGGCCCTTACCTGGAGTCCCTGGGGCCCCTCCCGAATTGGGTAGAAAGGTCGGGATGCCGGGCTACCTTGCAGACGTATCGACTAAGGGAGTACTGCACTTTCTGGTTGCGCCCGGGACTGGGGGATGAATTCTCAACCGAAACCCGAGCACCCAAACTCCACCAGGCAGGATCATGGGGCGGGCTGAATAGCGCGGGTCGGGGAGGACTCCTAGTTCATGGTGTAGCGGGGATTCGTCCCCTCCTGATCCCGCTCTCAGAGCGCGGCTCCTGGCGGAGAACTCTGAACCGTCTGCTTTAACTACGGTTGCCAGAAGCCTCTGTGCGTTGCGCAGTTTGCAGCGAGGACTGTTGCTCACTGGTTAACTTTGAGGACTCGGGTTGTGCGGGTGCCTGACCAGCCCACCCTTTCCTCCGCTGTGGGCTACATTTCCCAGAAGCCTCCAACGGTCCACAACTTTTTTTTTTAAACCCCTCAGCAGAAAACTCCTGCTGCTTGGACCTGTCGGTTCGCCCAGGTCCTCAGGATGCTCAGGCTAGCGTGGGCCGTCAGTAGTACTGGCCTGAAGGCTAAGTACACGACGCGCCCTGGGCGGTGAAACCTTGTACCGGCCAGGCTCTGGCTGGATTTTTCCTCCCCGGGACTACATTTTCCTGAGGGCTCTGCGGCATTTGCCACTTCCGGCAGAAGTTGGCTGGCGGTTAGTGAGTTGGCGGGAGTTCGGGCGCGAGGGTTTGGGGCGTTGCGGTCGGCCTGCGGATTCGACCAGACTGGTGTGTGAGGACCCGGGAGAAGTGTAAGGTGAGGGGCTCCGGGGCGGGGCCGGGGTCTGTCTGGGGTCTTATTTAGGGGTGGCCGTGGGGCATTTCTAGGCTGCGTCCTCGCGCTCGAAAAGTAAAGGACGTCGGAAAAGTTGGGAATGTCGAGGCCGCTACTCTTCCCTCGGGGGAGGGAGGTATCAGCCATGCACCTCCACCGGGTGGGCGAGCGGTTTCAGGCTGGCTCTGGAGCTGGCTGGCGGTGTCTGGAGGTCGGAGGTGTCGCTGCTGTGTGATCTGCCTGCCCGCAAAGTCCGTGCGATATTCCCTGGACTGGATTGTGCGCCCGACCTCCAGTGCGCTGCGACCACTGCCGGCGGGGCGGTGGTTAGGACACTAGGAGTCTCTCTATGGCCCAGTGTGAGAGCCCCATGTGGCCGGCCGCGTTGCCGGCTCTGCCTCTGCAGCTAGAAATTGAAAAGAGCCTCCCTTTGTACTTTTTTGGTCGACGTTGAGCCGGGTCAGCGAGTGGATGGTTCTGGGTCAGTCTCATAACCCGCCCGCGTTTCGAGCCTTTTTAGTCCCAGTTGTTCCTGTTGGATTCTGAATTCCAGCCGAAACTGACGCAGAAACCGCCACTCGCTCTTCAGCGCGGTGAATGGCCTTCTCCCCGGGGCTCTTTCTGGTGTCCCAGAGTTTTCCAGAGCTTGGTCCTGGGAGCACTTCCTTCCACTCCCTGTGCTTTTACTCTGAGGGCTCAGGGGATCCAGGCCCATAATGGTGCCCCAGTTTTAGAGGACAGGAGTGTGAGATTCTAACTGATGGATCCACGTAGGTTGTGTTTTAGGGCCACAGATCTGGGCTCAGTCTAAGATGCAGGGCCTGGAAGAACCCAGACAGGCTCCTGTGGAGAATTCCACAGTCTGGAGTTCTCTCCCAGGACTCTCATCTGGGCCGCTAAGGTCGCCTGCTTTGTGTGATGATGATAGGAGTGGGGGTGGGGTTACAGGCTTCTTTGGCTTTGGGCTCACCCTCGGTTCCTGGAGTGGAGCCAGGGTTTGCTGTGATTTGGCCTTCTCTGAGCTCCTGGAAGGTCTGTTGTCTTATAGTTTAACCCTTTTCCATCCTAGAAGAATCCAGAAGAGGAGAGAAAAGCCACTGTACATCAAAAGTCATGGCAGAGGTAAGTTGTATTTGGCACTCTTCTTGGAAGGGGCTTCCTGGTTTTCAGAACAATGTTTTGTTTCAGGATTCTATCTAAAAGATTTACAATAGTGATTTGGAAAAAGGGTAAGAGAGAAGGAAACTAAATTTATGGAGGAGTTTTCCTAAACCAGACAGAAGTCTAAACCAGGGCTGTCTGCTTTGCATACATTGTCTCATCAATCTAGAATTTCCATTTCCCTGGATTTTATTAATTCCCAGAACAGCTGTGACACATATGCCTCACTGATTTGGCAGGAAAGTTAAAGAACAGAATGAGGTTACTCGCTTCAGCCTCACTAGTTTCTTTGTGGTCCGCTTCAGAGTCACATGCAGTAGCCTGTTTGCTTCCAAATTTCTAACAGTCTGGAAGGACTGCCTGCTTCTATCAGCTCTACGTACTTTTCCCCCCCAAGATAGAAATAACCTAATTGCTCTCTTTTTAATGACTAAAGTAAAACAGGATTCTTGCAAAAATTTCAAAACTTGAGAAAGTTGATTAAGGAAGTTTGTCACCCATGGTCCCACCATCTAGAGATAATCATGATTAATATTTTCAAATTTTGTCTATACATATGTGTAGGTATGTAATTTTGTTTTCAGAATGGGATCATGCTACTGATAGAAGCAACCAGCTTGTAGTTTCAAGTTCTTTACATGTGTTATCTTGTTGAATCCACATTAATAACCCTTTGAGACAGGTATAACTGTGTTTCTTCAATTCTGTTAAACTTCTTTGAAATCAGGACTGGTTTTATAATTCTTGGCAAGTCATAGTTTCATCAGTGGTATTTTTTCTTTACTGGTGTAAGTAATGGTGGCTTTACAATCACTGGTACCCCAGAATTGATGAAATATGATATTATTTTAAGTTGACAGATAAGGAAATAAATTCTATTAAGTCACTGCAAAATTAAACAGTTAACAAGTAGTACAACTAGGATCCCTCTACTTTTGCCCATTTGTCAGAGAGCGTTACCTTTTTTGGTTTATGTTGAACAAGTTTATATGTTAAACATATTCTCTGTCGTAAGTTTTGAAAATATTTTTTCACAGTTAATCTATTTTGCATGTGTTTTAGATTCAGAGTTTTCAAAAAATGTTTTCTCCCTTTATGCCATGGCCCTCTCTACTGTAAATATGGAAAAGTCATTCAGGGGTGCCTGGGTGGCTCAACCGGTTAAGCGTCTGAAATCAAGAGTCAGACGCTCAGGTCATGATCTCAGGGTTGCGAGGTTGAGCCTGTGTCGAGCTCCATGCTGAGCATGGAGTCTAGTTGAGGTTCTCCCTCTCCCCCTTTCTCTCTGCTCCCCTCCCCATTTGCATTCTCTAAATAAATGAACAAATAAATAAAATCTTTTTTTAAGGGGTGCCTGGGTGGCTCAGTGGGTTAAAGCCTCTGCCTTCGGCTCAGGTCATGATCCCAGGGTCCTGGGAGCGAGCCCCGCATCAGGTGCTCTACTCAGCAGGGAGCCTGCTTCCTCCTCTCTCTCTCTGCCTGCCTCTCTGCCTACTTGTGATCTCTGTCAAATAAATAAATAAAAATCTTTAAAAAAAAAATCTTTTTTTAAAAAGTCATTCACATTTTCCTAAAGTACTTTGTCTTTTGCCCAAATGATTCAATCTTTAAGCATCTGGTGTGAGATATGACCAGCAAATGTTGGCTGTAAAATTCCTAATTTGGGGTATTTATTTAGATTTTTCTTTTCTGTGACTTTGGAGTTTTAAAGAATGGCATAATATTGGTAGTATGTTCAGGGTGTTTTCCTTGGATGTGTCTGAGTGTGGCTCTTCATTAATTCTTGTCAGTTGGTTCTCAAGGGTTCTTTTCTCTCGAAAGACTAATAAAATATTTTTTGTATTCTGGATTAATCTGTTTCTTTTCTCTGCCTTTTCTTCTGAATTCTGTGAGAACTTGTTAAGTCTGCTTTCCCATTCCCATCCTGGCTAGAACCTTCCTCAGAGTCTCAGAGGAAAAACTACACCCTCCCCATCCAGTCTTAGCACATTTTGGTAAGGAAGGAACTCGAGCTTCTCTTGCCCTAAACCCTGGACAACTGTCCATTTCCCTTTATTTCCTCTCCTCAGAGTGGTGGATTGTCCTTTCTTTCTTTCTTTATTTTATTTAATTATTTTATTTATTTGTCAGAGAGAGAGAGAGCACAAGCAGGGGGAAAGGCAGACAGAGGGAGAGGGAGAAGCAGACTCCCAATGGATCAGGGCGCCCAATGCGGGACTCGATCCCAGGACCCTGGGATCATGACCTGAGCTGAAGGCAGCCACTTAACCTATGGAGCCACCCAGGAGCCCCCCTTTCTGTGTCTTCATAAGAAGCTATGCACTGTTAAAAAAAAAAAAAAAAAGGTAGAGTCTTACCTATTTTTCTATATGACCATGGACTTCCTCATAACTTCCTCTATATAATGTCATTATACAAGGTTTGGAGAATGTGATAGTGATGGAAATTCACCTGAATGTATCCTTTAACTGGCAACCTGGAGTTCCCCCAACTCTTACCTCCTGGTCTCAATCCCATTGCTTCTGTGCCTTTCTGGTTCCCTGATCTCATGCCTTTAACCTCACTCCACTGTCTGCATGCCACATCAGACCTTTGTGTAGGAGTGGGTAGTGTATTGTCCTCTAATGGGGCTCCCTGGCTCCATTTTTACTCCTTGCCTATGAAATAGTCCAGTCATGTCACATCCTTTTTTGAGTGAATCCCTGTTACTTTTAGGACAAAGCTCCAACTCTTTCACATTTGTTATACATTTTCTATAAAGCACATTCTATATTTATTGGAGCACCAATCCTAGTGTTGGAATAAAGCAGTAAGTGAGGATGCATTTAGTCCTGCCAGGGATGACCTGTCATCCAAGACTTTTCCATTCCATTTGCCACCACTCCCCCAGACAATCCTATTAGTGTGCATCTTTTTATTACTGTGAGTTCAGTTCATGCAAAATGATTGTCTTGTGTTAAGACCCAATGTGATCAGTTTTCTGAATCCTCCAGATTATGTCTGAGAAGAATGTGATAGGGATGGAAATTCATCTGAATGTGTGCTTAAACTGGCACACATTTGAGTTTGGTGCATTATTCTATATGTTACCATTAAATCAAGCTTGTTAATTTTGTTATTTTGTAATTTAAATAATTTCTGTTTTTACTGATTTTGTCTTGTGTCTGTCAGTTATTTCAAGTGATGTGTTCTCTCATGATAACGATTTGTCATAATTTTGTTCTTTTATTTATGTGTATGTGTGTCTCAATATGTTTATTTTTTGGGGCGCCTGGGTGGCTCAGTGGGTTAGGCCTCTGCCTTCGGCTCAGGTCATGATCTCAGGGTCCTGGGATCGAGTCCCGCATTGGGCTCTCTGCTCAGCAGGGAGCCTGCTTCCCTCTCTCTGTCTCTCTGCCTGCCTCTCTGTCTACTTGTGATCTCTCTCTGTCAAATAAATAAATAAAATATTAAAAAAATATATGTTTATTTTTTATTAGGTGTGTATATTTTCATCTTTTACCTCCAGTCTTTTTGGATATTTATGTTTTGGTTGTATCTCTTATGAACACCGTATATTTGGGCTTTTGTTTTTGACCTTTGTCTTTTAATGAGATCAGTGAGCCCATTAATACTAATTGCTGAGATAGGAGCACCTGGCTGTCTCAGTCAGTGGAGCGTGTGACTCTTGATCTTGGGGTTGTAAGTTCAAGCCCCATGTTGGGTGCAGAAATTATTTATAAAATAAAGTCCTTTTTTAAAAAATTGCTGATATAATTGAAAGTATCATTATTGGCTTAGTTTGTGCTTTTTAACCTACTTTTTCCATATTGTTTTAACCTCCTTTCACCCCTGTGTGAGTTTGAAAATTATAAACTAGTTTCAATTATTTAGTGGTTACCTTAGAAATTTTAATGTATTTTATTTTATTTTATTTTTTAGATTTTATTTATTTATTTGACAGACAGAGATCACAAGTAGGGAGAGAGGCAGGCAGAGAGAGGGGGAAGCAGGCTCCCTGCTGAGCAGAGAGCCCGATGCGGGGCTCCTGATCCCAGGACCCCGGGATCATGACCTGAGCTGAAGGCAGAGGCTTTAACCGACTGAGCCACCCAGGAGGCACCCCAAGAAATTTTAATGTATTTTAACTTAGGGTCCAAAACTAAAGAACATCTTTATGCTCTTGCTGAATAGTATAGGGAACTAGGATAATCTAACTGATTAAACAATTTATATTGTTGTCAGATTTTTTTGTTGTTGTTTTGTTTTAAAGATTTTATTTATTTATTTGACTGAGAGATAGAGCTCACAAGTAGACAGAGCAGCAGGCAGACAGTGAGAAAGTAAAGCAGGCTCCCCACTGAGCAGAGAGCCCAATGTGGGGCTCGATCCCAGGACCCCAGGATCACGACCAGAGCTGAAGGCAGACGCTTAACTGACTGAGTTACCCAGGTGCCCTTATTGTCAGATGTTTTAATTCTACCTTTTTTTTAATCCATAAAACATTTTTATTATTTTATATATTTCGATATTAGCTTATCTCTCCACATATTTACCACTTTCTTTGTTCATTATTCTTATATCTTAAACCCTCTACCTTGGGATCATTTTCCTTCAGATGGAAGTAGTTTTGTGAGGATTTTGATTTGGGGTTTTTTTGAAAAATGTCTTGATTTGCCCCCATTTGTGAAAGGTAATTTTCCCTCAGCTAACTGAAGTAGTTTGCTGTCTTCTGGTTTATATTGTTGCTATTGAATAATCATCTGTCAATCAGACTGGTGTTTCTGTGTAGATAATCTGTCTTTAATCTCAAATTGCTTCTAACATATTCTCTTTTGTTTTTAGTGCTCTGCCGTTTTGGTATAATTGTCTAGGGTTTCTTTCTCTTTTTTTTTTTTTTTATTATTTTTATTTTTTATAAACATATAATGTATTTTTATCCCCAGGGGTACAGGTCTGTGAATCACCAGGTTTACACACTTCACAGCACTCACCATAGCACATACCCTCCCCAATGTCCATAACCCCACCCCCCCCTCTAAACCCCCCTCCCCCCATCAACCCTCAGTTTGTTTTGTGAGATTAAGAGTCACTTATGGTTTGTCTCCCTCCCAATCCCATCTTGTTTCATTTACTCTTCTCCTACCCCCTTAACCCACCATGTTGCATCTCCTCTCCCTCATATCAGGGAGATCATATGATAGTTGTCTTTCTCCGATTGACTTATTTCGCTAAGCATGATACCCTCTAGTTCCATCCACGTTGTCGCAAATGGCAAGATTTCATTTCTTTTGATGGCTGCATAGTATTCCATTGTGTATATATACCACATCTTCTTTATCCATTCGTCTGTTGATGGACATCTAGGTTCTTTCCATAGTTTGGCTATTGTAGACATTGCTGCTATAAACATTCGGGTGCACGTGCCCCTTCGGATCACTATGTTTGTATCTTTAGGGTAAATACCCAGCCGTGCAATTGCTGGGTCATAGGGTAGTTCTATTTTCAACATTTTGAGGAACCTCCATGCTGTTTTCCAGAGTGGTTGCACCAGCTTGCATTCCCACCAACAGTGTAGGAGGGTTCCCCTTTCTCCGCATCCTCGCCAGCATCTGTCATTTCCTGACTTGTTAATTTTAGCCATTCTGATGGTGTGAGGTGATATCTCATTGTGGTTTTGATTTGTATTTCCCTGATGCCGAGTGATATGGAGCACTTTTTCGTGTGTCTGTTGGCCATCTGGATGTCTTCTTTGCAGAAGTGTGTGTTCATGTCCTCTGCCCATTTCTTGATTGGATTATTTGTTCTTTGGGTGTTGAGTTTGCTAAGCTCTTTATAGATTTTGGACACTAGCCCTTTATCTGATATGTCATTTGCAAATATCTTCTCCCATTCTGTCAGTTGTCTTTTGGTTTTGTTAACTGTTTCCTTTGCTGTGCAAAAGCTTTTGATCTTGATGAAATCCCAATAGTTCATTTTTGCCCTTGCTTCCCTTGCCTTTGGCGATGTTCCTAGGAAGATGTTGCTGCGGCTGAGGTCGAAGAGGTTGCTGCCTGTGTTCTCCTCAAGGATTTTGATGGATTCCTTTCTCACATTGAGATCCTTCATCCATTTTGAGTCTATTTTCGTGTGTGGTGTAAGGAAATGATCCAATTTCATTTTTCTGCATGTGGCTGTCCAATTTTCCCAACACCATTTGTTGAAGAGGCTGTCTTTTTTCCATTGGATATTCTTTCCTGCTTTGTCGAAGATTAGTTGACCATAGAGTTGAGGGTCTATTTCTGGGCTCTCTATTCTGTTCCATTGATCTATGTGTCTGTTTTTGTGCCAGTACCATGCTGTCTTGATGATGACAGCTTTGTAATAGAGCTTGAAGTCTGGAATTGTGATGCCACCAACTTTGGCTTTCTTTTTCAATATTGCTTTGGCTATTCGAGGTCTTTTCTGGTTCCATATAAATTTTAGGATTATTTGTTCCATTTCTTTGAAAAAAATGGATGGTACTTTGATAGGAATTGCATTAAATGTGTAGATTGCTTTAGGTAGCATAGACATTTTCACAATATTTATTCTTCCAATCCAGGAGCATGGAACATTTTTCCATTTCTTTGTGTCTTCCTCAATTTCTTTCATGAGTACTTTATAGTTTTCTGTGTATAGATTCTTAGTCTCTTTGGTTAGGTTTATTCCTAGGTATCTTATAGTTTTGGGTGCAATTGTAAATGGGATGGACTCCTTAATTTCTCTTTATTCTGTCTTATTGTTGGTGTAGAGAAATGCAACTGATTTCTGTGCATTGATTTTATATCCTGACACTTTACTGAATTCCTGTACAAGTTCTAGCAGTTTTGGAGTGGAGTCTTTTGGGTTTTCCACATATAGTATCATATCATCTGCAAAGAGTGATAGTTTGACTTCTTCTTTGCCGATTTGGATGCCTTTAATTTCCTTTTGTTGTCTGATTGCTGAGGCTAGGACTTCTAGTACTATGTTGAATAGCAGTGGTGATAACGGACATCCCTGCCGTGTTCCTGACTTTAGCGGAAAAGCTTTCAGTTTTTCTCCATTGAGAATGATATTTGCGGTGGGTTTTTCATAGATGGCTTTGATAATATTGAGGTATGTGCCCTCTATCCCTACACTTTGAAGAGTTTTGATCAGGAAGGGATGCTGTACTTTGTCAAATGCTTTTTCAGCATCTATGGAGAGTATCATATGGTTCTTGTTCTTTCTTTTATTAATGTGTTGTATCACATTGATTGATTTGCGGATGTTGAACCAACCTTGCAACCCTGGAATAAATCCCACTTGGTCGTGGTGAATAATCCTTTTAATGTACTGTTGAATCCTATTGGCTAGTATTTTGGCGAGAATTTTTGCATCTGTGTTCATCAAGGATATTGGTCTGTAGTTCTCTTTTTTGATGGGATCCTTGTCTGGTTTTGGGATCAAGGTGATGCTGGCCTCATAAAATGAGTTTGGAAGTTTTCCTTCCATTTCTATTTTTTGGAACAGTTTCAGGAGAATAGGAATTAGTTCTTCTTTAAATGTTTGGTAGAATTCCCCCGGGAAGCCATCTGGCCCTGGGCTTTTGTTTGTTTGGAGATTTTTGATGACTGTTTCAATCTCCTTACTGGTTATGGGTCTGTTCAGGCTTTCTATTTCTTCCTGGTTCAGTTGTGGTAGTTTATATGTCTCTAGGAATGCATCCATTTCTTCCAGATTGTCAAATTTATTGGCGTAGAGTTGCTCATAGTATGTTCTTATAATTGTCTGTATTTCTTTGGTGTTAGTTGTGATCTCTCCTCTTTCATTCATGATTTTATTTATTTGGGTCCTTTCTCTTTTCTTTTTGATAAGTCTGGCCAGGGGTTTATCGATCTTATTAATTCTTTCAAAGAACCAGCTCCTAGTTTAGTTGATTTGTTCTATTTTTTTTTTGGTTTCTATTTCATTGATTTCTGCTCTGATCTTTATGATTTCTCTTCTCCTGCTGGGTTTAGGGTTTCTTTCTTGTTCTTTCTCCAGCTCTTTTAGGTGTAGGGTTAGGTTGTGTACCTGAGACCTTTCTTGTTTCTTGAGAAAGGCTTGTACCGCTATATATTTTCCTCTCAGAACTGCCTTTATTGTGTCCCACAGATTTTGAACCGTTGTGTTTTCATTATCATTTGTTTCCATGAATTTTTTCAACTCTTCTTTAATTTCCTGGTTGACCCATTCATTCTTTAGAAGGATGCTGTTTAGTCTCCATGTATTTGGGTTCTTTCCAAATTTCCTCTTGTGATTGAGTTCTAGCTTCAGAGCATTGTGGTCTGAAAATATGCAGGGAATGATTCCAATCTTTTGATAACGGTTGAGACCTGATTTAGGACCGAGAATGTGATCTATTCTGGAGAATGTTCCATGTGCACTAGAGAAGAATGTGTATTCTGTTGCTTTGGGCTGAAATGTTCTGAATATATCTGTGATGTCCATCTGGTCCAGTGTGTCATTTAAGGCCTTTATTTCCTTGTTGATCTTTTGCTTGGATGATCTGTCCATTTCAGTGAGGGGAGTGTTAAAGTCCCCTACTATTATTGTATTATTGTCGATGTGTTTCTTTGATTTTGTTATTAATTGGTTTATATAGTTGGCTGCTCCCACGCTAGGGGCATAGATATTTAAAATTGTTAGATCTTCTTGTTGGACAGTTCCTTTGAGTATGATATAGTGTCCTTCCTCATCTCTTATTATAGTCTTTGGCTTAAAATCTAGTTGATCTGATATAAGGATTGCCACTCCTGCTTTCTTCTGATGTCCATTAGCATGGTAAATTCTTTTCCACCCCCTCACTTTAAATCTGGAGGTGTCTTCGGGTTTAAGATGAGTTTCTTGTAGGCAACATATAGATGGGTTTTGTTTTTTTATCCATTCTGATACCCTGTGTCTTTTGATTGGGGCATTTAGCCCATTAACATTCAGGGTAAGTATTGAGAGATATGAATTTAGTGCCATTGTATTGCCTGTAAGGTGACTGTTATTGTATATTGTCTCTGTTTTTTTCTGATCTACTACTTTTAGGGTCTCTCTTTGCTTAGAGGACCCCTTTCAATATTTCCTGTAGAGCTGGTTTGGTGTTTGCAAATTCTTTCAGTTTTTGTTTGTCCTGGAAGCTTTTAATCTCTCCTTCTATTTTCAATGATAGCCTAGCGGGATATAGTATTCTTGGCTGCATGTTTTTCTCGTTTAGTACTCTGAATATATCATGCCAGCTCTTTCTGGCCTGCCAGGTCTCTGTGGATAAGTCTGCTGCCAATCTAATATTTTTACCATTGTACGTTACAGACTTCTTTTCCCGGGCTGCTTTCAGGATCTTCTCTTTGTCACTAAGACTTGTAAATTTTACTATTAGGTGACAGGGTGTGGACCTATTCTTATTGATTTTGAGGGGGGTTCTCTGAACCTCCTGGATTTTGATGCTTGTTCCCTTTGCCATATTGGGGAAATTCTCTCCAATAATTCTCTCCAATATACCTTCTGCTCCCCTCTCTGTTTCCTCTTCTTCTGGAATCCCAATTATTCTAATGTTGTTTCGTCTTATGGTGTCACTTATCTCTCAAATTCTCCCCTCGTGGTCCAGTAGCTGTTTGTCCCTCTTTTGCTCAGCTTCTTTATTCTCTGTCATTTGGTCTTCTATATCGCTAATTCTTTCTTCTGCCTCATTTATCCTAGCAGTGAGAGCCTCCATTTTTGATTGCACCTCATTAATAGCTTTTTTTATTTCAACTTGGTTAGATTTTAGTTCTTTTATTTCTCCAGAAAGGGCTTTTATATCTCCCGAGAGGGTTTCTCTAATATCTTCCATGCCTTTTTCTAGCCCGGCTAAAACCTTGAGAATCGTCATTCTGAACTCTAGATCTGACATATTACCAATGTCTGTATTGATTAGGTCCCTAGCCTTTGGTACTGCCTCTTGTTCTTTTTTTTGTGGTGAATTTTTCTGCCTTGTCATTTTGTCCAGAGAAGAGTATATGAAGGAGCAAGTGAAATACTAAAAGGGTGGCAACAACCCCAGGGAAATATGCTTTAGCCAAATCAGAAGAGATCCCAAATCGTGAGGGGGGAGAAAGGGGATAAAAAGAGGTTCAGAAAGAAAAAAAAAAGAAAAAAGAAAAAAAGAAACAATTAAAAAAAGAAAACCAATAAAGAAAAAATATAAAAAGGAAAAATATATATATATATATATTAGATAAACTAGTTAAAAAACGTTAAAAAAGAAAAGGATAGAAGTTAAAAAAAATTAGAAGAAGAAAAAAAATTGAAAAAGAAAAAAAAATTAAAAATTAAATTAACTGCAAGGCTAAAGAATCATGGGGAGAAAGCCATGAGTTCCATGCTTTGCTTTCTCCTCCTCTGGAATTCCGCTGCTCTCCTTGGTATTGAAACTACACTCCTTGGTAAGTGAACTTGGTCCTGGCTGGGTTTCTTGTTGATCTTCTGGGGGAGGGGCCTGTTGTAGTGATTCTCAAGTGTCTTTGCCCCAGGCGGAGTTGCACCGCCCTTACCCGGGCCGGTCTGAGTAATCCGCTCGGGTTTGCTTTCGGGAGCTTTTGTTCCCTGAGCGCTTTCCGTAGAGTTCCGGAGGGTGGGAATGAAGATGGCGGCCTCCCGGTCTCCTGCCCGGAGGAGCCGAGAGCCCGGGGTCCCACTCCTCAGTGCGCCTTTAGAGAACAGCGCCCAATTACTCCCGTCGCCCTGGCCTCCGGCCACGCTCCGAGCTGACTGAGCCTGCGACTGGTTCAAGGTAACCCTGAGCTTAGAGCTCACTCCTCGGCTCTGTCTCTGTAGCCGGCTTCCCCGTTCTACTACCTGTAAGCTCTGCGACACTCAGACGCCCCCGATCCTTCTGTGACCCTGCGGGACCTGAGGACACGCTGACCCCGCGTGGGCTTCACCCCGGTTAAGCCTCTGGAGCGATGTCCCTCAGCGGAACAGACTTTTAAAAGTCCCGATTTTGTGCTCCGTTGCTCCGCCGCTTGCGGGGAGCCGGCCCCTCCCCCCGCGGTCTATCTTCCCGTCGCTTTGGATTCACTTCTCCGCCAGTCCTACCTTTCAGAAAGTGGTTGATTTTGTGTTTCTAGAGTTGCTGTTCTTCTTCTCTTCACTCTCCCGTTGGATCTGTAGGTGTCTGCAATCTTTAGATAAGCTATCTAGCTGATCTCCTGCTACCTGAAGTAGTCTCAGCCTGCTACTTCTCCACCATCTTGACTCTAATCCTGTTTCTTTCTCTTTATTCTCCTTGAGACTCATTGGGCTTCTGAATAATGCTTTCTTTTTTTCTTTTTTTAAGGTAGTAGATATTTTTAGATTATAGGAAGTTTTATAGTTCTGTTCTTTTTTTTTTTTTTTAAGGTTTATTTATTTACTTGTCAGAGAAAGAGAGAGAGCATAAGCAGGCAGAGTGGCAGGCAGAGGCAGAGAGAGAAGCAGGCTTCCTGTTGAGCAAGAAGCTCGATGCGGGACTCGATCCCAGGACCCTGGGATCATGACCTGAGCAGAAGGCAGATGCATAACTGACTGAGCCACCCAGGCATCCTCTGAATAATGCTTTCTTTTGCTAGTTCTGAAAATTTCTTAGTTATTAGGCCTTTTTTTTTTTTTTTTAATAAGCAAGCTCTGTGCCCAGTGTGGGGCTTAAACTCACGACCCCAAGATCAAGAGTCATATGCTCTACCAACTGAGCTGCTAGGTGCCCCCATTAGTTCTTCATTTACTGCCCCTGCTATCAAAAAGGACAACATGGGAATGAAGAGAGCATTCTGCACAATCTCTTTTTGTATCTGTAGTCCAGTAATTTTTCTCTTTGGAGGTATTTATTCTAGCCTTTATATGACTTAATTTTAAATATTAGGGTTTTTTGCTCTAGAAATAATTTTTCCTTTTTTTTTTTTTTTTAAGATTTTATTCATTTATTTGTGAGAGTGAGAGAACACAATGCAGAGGCAGAGGGAGAAGGAGATTCCCCACCAAGTGGGGATCATGACCTGGGCTGAAGGCAGACGTTTAACTTATGAGCCACCCAGGTGCCACTATTTTTTCCTTTTAAATCTACCTGTCATTTGGAGTGCCTAGGAGGCTCAGTCAGTTAAGCATCTACCTTCAGCTCAGGTCATGATGGGATCCAGTCCAGCTTGGACTCCTTGCTCAGCTAGGAGCCTGCTTCTCCCTCTGCCTGCCACTCCCCCTGCTTATGCTCACTCGCTCGCTCGCTCTCTCTGACAAATAAATAAAATCTTTAAAAAAAAAAAATCTACCTGTCATTTTTGTGGTTTTGTTTCTCACCATCTTGCCCCTTTTTTTGTAATACACCTGTTTTGTATGAATCGTTGGAGATAAGACATTTTCCCCTTAACATTTTATTTTGTTGTGGAAAGTTTAAAATATAGTGGAAATTTGGAACAATTGCATGATTGATTTTCCTGACTCTCTGATCCTGGAATTGTGCCTCTGTGCATGTTTTACTTTTATTTAGGGGAAATTCATGTAACATAAATTAACCATTTTATAGTGTACAATTTAGTGGCGTGTAGGCATTTTCCTTGAAATTCTGTTTATGGATTCTTGAGGCCTGGTTGAAGGTTCTTCTAGGCCAGGTCTTTGTTTGCTTCCGCCAAGAGAACTGCCAAACCAAAGCCACCTTAAAGTAGGTTTATAAATGGCAAGTTTTATGGATTCACCTTTGTAATGTACATGTGAACCACAGACTTGTGGGAGAGCTGACTTGTGCTTATAATTCCTCAGGAGAAAATATTTTTCTTCTACCAACTGCCAGGATTCAAGTCAGGCTGTTTTCCTTGTAGCGTCCAAAACTGGGAGTGTTGCTTCTACTTTTTCTGTATTTTGTGGGGATGGTCTAGATGTCCCAGGTCTTTGCAGTATAGAACCGTTTAGACTCCCTTCTTGACCAGCTATAGGCTTGGTTTTCTCTCCACCGATTCTCTGAATGTCAAAGCTCACAGTCATCTTGGCTCTGCACACTCCTGTTGGTTCCCAGTTTGACTCAATTTTAGCTTCTGAAGATTACTTTCCTTCTTTGCCAGATCATCATTGCAACTCAAAATGTTTTTAATATTCAGAACATTTATTTTTCACTGGTGATTTGGTCATGGTAACCAGTCCCCACAGAGCTTGATGTCCTGTGATTGTCTCTACTTTTCTGTTTTTCCTTCCTGATTCTGAGCTTTTTAAGGGCAGGTGCTAGATCTAAATCATCACATCCCCAAGTCCCCACACAGAGCCAGAGTCATGGGGAATTTTGATATTGTCAGATAAAGGCATTTTGTTTGCAGAACTGCTTCTTTCCTTCCTCTCCTTTCTACCTTTTATTTTCCCTCATAGAGGGCTGTGCTCTGTAGTGACACACAGAGCAGACCAAACATCTTCTGCTTGACAAGTAGAGAGCCCAGTTCAGGATTTTCTTGAAGGCTCTTCAGAAATGGCTGCATCTGTAAGAGCCAGAAGTGGAAGACTGTCAGCTACAGAGTTGGAGAAATCCAGATTCAAAACCCAGCAGTGCCACTGCTAACTGCAGATTTGAGTAAATGACTTCACTTATTTGAGCTAAAGTTTCCTTTGAATTAGGATTTATGGGCTTCTCCTGAGGATTCAGACATATAAGTCACCAGAAACTTAAACTGCTCAATATGCAATAATTGTACTTGCGATGCAGTGAACACTATCAGCAGCAAGGCTAAGGGTAGCAGTGAGAGGGAATAATGTCAATTAGGAAAGCCAAGTTTAGAGAACTTGTGATCTTCTTTGGGAACCAGAATATGTTGGCCATGAAGATTCTGAGAATTGTGGTTTCTTGTAAAGCCAATGTAGCCTATGTCCAGATGGTTGAGCTTTGCCAAGACTACTTAGGACCTGCTGGTGCTGGTGGGTTGTCTGGCTCAGTAGTAGTGATTCTGGACGGGGTCTTTGTGGAAAGAGATTTCATTTGGGGATTTTAAGGGCCCCAGTTCTGGGATGTGGGAACAAAGCTAATGAGGTACCTGATAAACTGAGTCTGTTAGGCGAGGGAGAGGCTGGAGACCTCTGTTCCAGAAACTGTTGTCCAGGGCTGGGCCTGCCCAAGTATTCTGTGCTCCTGGGCCTGGGGGCTCCACCATATCTTTGGGATACCTGCATGGCTGAGGAGCTCAGTGTCTTTCAGGTCGTAGAACAAGGATCTGCCTGGGGCAGGTCAGAACAGGCCCTTCTGGGGCTCAGGTCAGTTGGGAAAGTTGGTTCCTCTAAATACATTATATATAGTTGGATTCTCAGGGGTTCAGGGCAGACAAAGTATTGTTACCCTCCCTCAAATCAAGAAAGATACTCATGGAGAGAGAGAAGGAGAGAGACACACACACTTCTGTAGTATATGTTCATCCTGGGTCACATCATTGTTGAGTCTGGATCTTCCTCCCATCAGTTCTGGCAGATCAGGAATGTGGAGAGTATAGTGAGGGACAATTTACAGGAACAGGAACATTATAGCCAGATAAGTATAAATTGTTGAGGAGAGAAGACTCATACTGCAAAAGAACTTTAGAGAACTTGTGTAACCTAGTACCCCAAAATAAGAACATTGTTGTCTATTTTAGAATTTTTGGTCACATGGAAAACTGATCAGGCTTTAATATTCTGGCATATTTATGGGCATGTGTTTTGTTTTTTTTTTTAAGATTTTATTTATTTATTTGACAGAGAGAGAGAGATCACAAGTAGGCAGAGAGGCAGGCTCCCCGCTGAGCAGAAAGCCCGATGTGGGGCTCGATCCCAGGACCCTGGGATCATGACCTGAGCCGAAGGCAGAGGCTTTAACCCACTGAGCCACCCAGGCGCCCCTGGGCATGTGTTTTTAAGAAGTTATTAAATCGTAAGTTACAAAGCATCATAGGAATCACCAGGTTATACTCAAATCCTATTTTCAGAAATAGAAATTTTATAAAATATTTTTTGAATGATTCAGTTTTAAGAAGTTTTTCTTTATTGGGTGAATGGAAAGGAGATAGCCACAGGTGTTGTGCAGTGAACATAGAGTATGCTTGCATGTATAGTTTTATTTAATTGGGAAACACCAGTTGTCTGAACTTTGGTTATTCCCAGACTAGGGGGAGGTTAATGGAAGAGGATAGAGCCCAAGAGGTTACTCCTGTAGTCCCAGGCATGCTTAAGCATGATGTGTGCACCAAGAATAGTGTGTACCTTGGTCTCTCTTGTTTCTACACTGAAGGGCCCAGCACGGCCTGTTTTGTCAACATTGTTACCTTACTAAATTACCTTCTCCATTTTTTTTTTTTTAAATCCATTGTAAAGATTTTGCCTGTCAATTTTAAAAATAAATATATCGATCTGTGGTTTCAGGGCTTCACGTTCAAAGATGTGGCCATTTACTTCTCTCAAAAGGAGTGGGAATGCTTGCACTCTGCCCAGAAGGGTTTGTACTGTGATGTAATGTTGGAGAATTATAACAACCTGATCTCACTGGGTAAGTTATGTGCCCTCCCCCCACACCCAAAATTCAGAATTGGTCTTCTGGAATTTTACGTTCTTTGTTATGAATTTCTCATGAGTGCTTCTCAAATGCCTGGCTGAATTAATGATTCTTGTTGCTTCCCAAAGAAGGGATTATCCCTTATGAAGTTAGAATTGGCTGCTCCAGGAGTGTCTGGTGGCTTAGTTGTTGAGTGTCTGCCTTCAGCTCAGATCATGATCCCTGGGTCCTGGGATTGAGCCCTGCATCAGGCTCCCCGTTCAGCGAGAAGCCTGCTTCTTCCTCTCCCACTCCCCCTGCTTGTGTTCCCTCTCTCGCTCGCTCACTCTCTCTCTCTGTCAAATAAATAAATAAATAGTCTTAAAAAAAAATAATAATGGACTGCTCCATTGGACAACTTTTCTTTTTTGTTTTGCTCCTCTGACCTTCACCCCTTCTGTTGATCTTTAACCTGCTTACTCTTTCTTGATAATCATGGATTGATTTTAGGGGCGTCTGGGTGGCTCAGTGGGTTGAAGCCTCTGCCTTCGGCTCTGGTCATGATCCTAGGGTCCTGGGATCGAGCCCCGCATCAGGCTCTCTGTTCCGCTGGGATCCTGCTTCCTCCTCTCTCTCTGCCTGCCTCTCTTGACTACTTGTGATCTCTGACTGTCAAATAAATAAATAAAATTGTCAATAAATAAATAAATAATTTTAAAAAGATAATCATGGATTGATTTTAATTCTGGTGCACATACAATAACATTTGTCTTTTTTTTTTTTTTTTTGAGTAGGACTTTCTGATTCTAAGCCAGATGTGATCTCCTTATTGGAGCAGGGGAAGGAGCCCTGGATGGTTAAGAATCAGGATAAAAAAGAATGGTGCCCAGGTGAGTGATGGTGACTCCTATTAGGACGACTGTGGCAGGTGGTCACCCAGGGGGCCAATGAGAAAGCAACATGGCTGAGCTGTTAGTAGGAAAGCCTGCTAAAAAGGTCCAAGATCTGGAGAAAAAAGGAAGGATATGTCAGCATAAGGGCTCAAATTTTCTCTCTACTTACCACTCTTGCTACGCTTCCTCATATTTGCTTCTGATTTCAGGAAGGAAGCACTTTCCTCCTTCCCATGAGACAACCATTTTCCCAGCACTTTGGGTCCAATTTTGTCGTCTTTAAAGCAGCTGGCTCTATTAATAAAGATAGAAATCACATATCCTAAAATTCACTTAAAGTGTCCTGTTTAGTGGTTTTTAATACCGTAACAGAGTTTTGCAACTGTGACAACCATCTAATTTTAGAACCTTTTCATCGCCCCAAAATGAAATCCCATACCTATAAGTAGTCAGTCCCCACACCTATCCCTAGCCCTTTATTTCTGTAAGGTTGGTAGTGTTATCCCTCCTTCATTCCTGATATCAGTATTTGTCTTCTTTCTTTTTTTTTCTCTTGGTCACTATGGCTAAAAGTTTGACAGTTTTGTTGGTTTCCCTGTTCTTCTTTTTCTATTTTGTTTATCTGCCCTCTAATCTTTGTTATTTTCTTCTTTCTGGTATCTTTGGGTTTACTTTGTCCTTTATCTAGTTCCATAATTTGATTTGAGACCTTTATTGGGTTTTGTGGGGGGAGGTTTAATATAGGCATTTTAAGCTATAAATTTCCCTTTAGAATCTGTTTTAACTGTATCCCATACGTTTTGGTGTGTTAAGTTTTCCTTTCATCCACCTGAAGCATTTTCTTATTTGTCTTCTGATTTCTTCCTTGACCCATCAGTTATTTAAGAACATGTTTTTTCTTGTTGATCTTCTGGCTAGTTGATCTATCCGTTACTGAAAGTAGAGCATTAAAGTCTTCAATTTGTTGAATTGTCCGTTTTTCTTCCATTCTGTTTTTGCTTCATGTACTTTGGGGCTCTCTTATTAGGTACATACATGCTTATAACTTTTACCATTTCTTTTTTAGCTTTTTATTTGGAAATAATTTAAGATTCAAAGGAGTTACAAAAATAATACAGGTATTATAATAATAATAATAATAATACCTATTCCTAGTACACTGTCAAAACCAGGAAATTGATGTTGACAGAATAGTAGTGGTGAAACTATAAGTAGACCTTATTCAGATGTCACTGATTTTCACATATACTCATTTATTTTTATTTATTTATTTTTTTTTTGGTGTATATTACTATGAAATTTTATGACATGTATAGATTTATATAACTATTACCACAATTGGGATACAGAACCTTTGGCATTTTAGATATTTTTATAAAATATTTTTGAAACACGGGGTGCCTGGGTGGCTCAGTGGGTTAAGCCTCTGCCTTCGGCTCAGGTCATGATCCCAGGGTCCTAGGATCGAGCCCTGCATCAGGCTCTCTGCTCAGCAGGGAGCCTTCTTTCCCTCCTCTCTCTGCCTGCCTCTCTGCCTACTTGTGATCTCTGTCTGTCAAATAACTAAAATCTTTAAAAATATATTTTTTTGAAACAGTGGTATAAGGCTTAGTTGAATAAAGCCGGATACATAACTTTTAGAGTCAGCATTGTTTTGGTTGTATAAAAAGGATGCTACAAAATACTTGGAATGAAATAAAAGGTAACAATGAATAACCTAGGAAGTAGCTAGGGTCAAGAAGTATGCTGATTTAAGGACTGATTTAAATCCCTAATCACTGATAACCCTGCAGGTTTTCTTTTTTAGAAAACTGGCCTGTACAATGGCTGGAGAAATGAGGGTCTTTGGGGCAGATGGTTATAGGTAAGGGTCTGCTGTGAGAGAATATTAGGAGCTGAATATTACCAATATTAGTAATATTACTAATATTACTAATAGAATTATTACCAGACTGTTAAGTCTTTTCAGATCTTGGCAAAGGATACAAAGCTGGAAGGAGCAGTAGTAGGATCTAGGTGGTATGGTAAAATGCTATAGAAGGTAGAAGAACCTATTCATTGAAGGCCCTGAGGAGAGAAGTAGCGGGTGGGTGTCCTGGTCGACCTGAATGGAGGTCCACATCATGCAGGCCCTTCTCAACCATGCCTAGGACTTTGGATTTTTTTCCTTAAGGACACTTGGCAGCCATTGAAGGTTTTAAACAAGAGGAAAAGATGATCGGATTTCTAAGACCTCTCTCTGGCTGTCCTGTACAGATTGAATCAGAGGATTCATGAGTGAAAATGGTGTAACTTGCTAGGAAGAAGCCTGTTTGGGAAGTCCAGGTGATTTCGCCTTGTGCTAGAATGAGACCATGGAGTAGGGAAAGCAGAGAGACTCAAGGTCAATTTAGGGGAATGATTCTGTAGCTCTGAAGAGTGCGCAGGAAGGGAGCAACGGGAGCATCCTTGATGAATGTTACTTTTTGATTTGCGCATTCCTTTAAGGTCCAAATTTATGATTTGAATCCATGCTTTTTATAGCTTTCCTTTTCTACCAGATTGTTTTTCCAGAATATTTGAAATAATAGCATCTTCTGACATCTCTCTGGAACTTCCCATACAGCATAAAATACCAACACCATTTTACCAATCATTATATAGACCTTGCTTCTCCCTCTCCTGCTCCCCCTGCTTGTGCTCACTCTCTCTCTCTCTCTCTCTCTCTCTCTCGTGTGCCAAATAAATAAAATCTATTTATTTATTTTTTTTTTTTTTTAGATTTTATTTGTTTATTTGACAGAAACACAATGAGAGAGGGAACTCTCTCTCAAGGAACAAGGAACTCTCTCTCAAGGAACAAGCAGGGGAAGTGGGAGAGGGAGAAGCAGGCTTCCCGCTGATCAGGGAGCCCGATGTGGGGCTCGATCTCAGGACACTAGGATCATGATGCTTAACGACTGAGCCACCCAGGTGCCCGAAATCAATAAAATCTTTAAAAAATAATGTTGGAGAAATAGATAAAATGATACATGATAAGTGCACTGCTAAAAAATACAGTAAGTAGAGTAATAAGGGGTGTGTTTCGTAAAGAGTGGCCTCATGTTTGAGTAGAGGTTAGAATGAAGTACTAAGCTATATGGATCTCTTAGGGAAGAGGCAGAGATTCTGAAGGAGAAATGTGCTTCACAAGTTTGAAGAACATCCAGTTGGTTAAAGAGCTGGAGCAGAGTCAGCTGAAGGGAGGAGATTGGCAGTAAGGTCAGAAAGAGGGTAGTGTGAGACAAATTCAGGGACGATTTTATAGACCACATAGGGACTTCGACTTTTACTCTGCGAAAGAGGGAAATCCAGTGGAGACTTTGAGGCAGACAAAAGGCTTAATCTAACTTAACAAGAACACTCTTGCCACTGTGTTAGGTATGGGATATTAGGAGGACAGCAGGGAAAGTAGAGAGACCTGTTAAGAAAGTGTGTTAACCTTGGTGAGAGATGGCTTTGGACAAGGTGGTAGAGATACTGGTAGAGAGAAGTAGTCAAGATCTGGATATATTTTGAAGCTAGAGATGAGAAGACTTGCTGTTACATGTAATTCATGTCTTCCTCTAGATTCTCATTTCGTTGGTCTTAGGTGGTTCCTGGACATCGTATTTGTAATGTTCCTCAGCTGATTCTGATTTTCACCAGAGGTGAAGAACTACTTCCTTCACAAGTTCCCCTCATATACTTTATTCTCTTCTCCCCTGACCCTTGACCGTGGGCTCCCCCACTCCCCCAATCCCCCACCAAACTTCAGTGCTGTGTTAAGAGTTATTTAAATTGGGGCGCCTGGGTGGCTCAGTGGGTTAAAGCCTCTGCCTTCAGCCCAGGTCATGTTCCCAGGGTCCTGGGATCGAGCCCCGCATCGGGCTGTCTGCTCAGCAGGGAGCCTGTTTCCTCCTCTCTCTCTCTGCCTGACTCTCCGTCTACTTGTGATATCTCTCTCTGTCAAATGAATAAATAAAATCTTTAAAAAAAAAAAAAAGAGTTATTTAAATTATTCACTATGTTTAGTTTGTCATTTCTACCTTAGAACTTCCCTTCTCCTGCCACATGAAAATACCTCCTATTTTCTCTCTTGTTATCTTACAGATTGGGAGTCCAGAAGAGAAACCAAGAATTTATTTCCAAAGGAGCACAGTTATGAAATTAAATCATTGCACCTGGAGATAAAAAGACTCACAAGCTCCGACCTTGAGTTCACTAGGTTTGGAAATAACAGAGAAATCAAATGCCACTTGGAGAAACAACAGGAGGGACATTTCAGACAACCTGTTATAACCTCTGAGGAAAGGTCCACTTCCACTCAGAACGCAGTTCAGAGAGTGCCTCAGACAGTTCATACCAGAGTGAAAACCTACGAATGCAAGGGATGTAAGGAAACTTCCAGGTGCCAGTCACACCATATTCAACATGAAAGAAATAATAATAAGGAAAAAGACTCTAAATGTGGAGAATGTGGGAAAGCCTTTAATAGTAAGTCAGACTTGATTAAGCATCAGAGAATTCATGAAAGCAAAAAAAGTAAAGAAAATAAGAAATGTGCTGTTATCCATGGCTCTGAAACAACTAAACCTCAGAGCATTAATACTAGTGAGAAACCTTATAAATGTAAGGAATGTGGGAAAGCCTTTCATTCTAACTCACAACTTAGTAAACATCAAAAGATCCACATAGGTGAGAAACCCTATAAATGTAAGGAGTGTGGGAAGGCCTTTCCATCTACCTCACAACTTAGTTTACATCAGAGAATTCATACTGATGAGAAATACTATGAATGTAAGGAATGTGGGAAAGCCTTTACCCGTCCCTCACATCTTCTTCGACATCAGAGAATCCATACTGGTGAGAAACCCCATAAATGTAAGGAATGTGGGAAAGCTTTCCGTTACGACACACAACTTAGTCTTCATCAGATAATTCATACTGGTGAGAGACGCTATGAATGTAAGGAGTGTGGAAAGGTATATAGTTGTGCCTCACAACTGAGTCTACATCAAAGAATTCATACTGGTGAGAAACCTCATAAATGTAAGGAATGTGGGAAAGCTTTTATCTCTGATTCCCATCTTATTCGACATCAGAGCGTTCATACTGGTGAGAAACCATATAAATGTAAAGAATGTGGGAAGGCCTTTCGTCGTGGCTCGGAACTTACTCGACATCAGAGAGCTCACACTGGTGAGAAACCCTATAAATGTAAGGAATGTAAAATGGCCTTTACCTGTAGCACAGAACTTATTCGACATCAAAAAGTTCACACTGGTGAGAGACCTCATAAATGTAAGGAATGTGGGAAGGCCTTTATTCGAAAGTCAGAACTTACTCATCACGAGAGAAGTCATAGTGGTGAAAAGCCCTATAAGTGTAAGGAATGTGAAAAAGCCTTTGGTCGTGGCTCAGAACTTAATCGACACCTGAAAATTCATACTGGTGAGAAACCTTACAAATGCAAGCAATGTGGGAAGGCCTTTATTCGTGGTTCACACCTTAGTAAACATCAAAGAATTCACACAGGAAAGAGGAGTGAATGAAGTTATGTGGGAAGGCTCAAAATTTTATGGACATCTGCAAAGTCAAACTAGTAAAACACAAAACCCCCTGTGATTTTAAGGAATGTGGGATAGCCTTTGAAAATAACTTAATATCGGAGCTTACACTGTGGATCAGGGCCTTTATTTGAGGGCCATAATTTATTTGACATGTGTTAATGTTGATATACTTTACAAATGTTAGGGATTGGGAGGGTTCTCTTTATGTTTCAAAATTTATTAGATATCAAGGTTCAATTGATATTAAAGTGAAAAAACTCCTTGAATGTAAGGAAAGGGGGAAGTCTTTGGAAGACAGTTAATGTGTCAGAGACTGTCATACCAACGATTTGCAACATCAGGGTCATTTGGCCTGGGGGAAATCAAGAGGATTTATAATACAAATATCATAAATATAGGAGACCAATTTGCTTTAGCTAACAAATTACTCATCTCACTTCATACTTGAGGAAGACTGCAGTAATGTTAAAAATGCAGCTGATTCTTCCATCCCGCTCAGATCTTAAATATTTGCAAGCTTGTCCTCTAAAATTAACTTAAACTGAGGCAGAGTGGTAAAGGATTTAAGCAATACTCAGTCTTTTACTTGCCTTTTAGGGCAAATTACTTAACTAGATCTAAACTTTCTCAGTTATAAATTAATAATGTTAGCACCATCTTATCAGTATTATAAGATTAAATAATTACATTATATCCCATAGAATACTGTATGGCTCATATTGAAAGTGAGTTAAATAGCTGCTTCTATTTATTTTCATATTTGTGGATAGAGATCATATGAGAGGAAGGCTTTTATGTGTACCATGACTATGGGAACATCTTATATCATCTTTTGAATGTCAGGTAATTCCTTCTGGAGAATAATTGAAAACTGGACTTTTTGTTCACCTTGCCCTCTTGCCTCACTAGGGGAAAGGAAATCAAGGCAAGTTACAATTTGGAGTGAATGACAACTCCATGTTGAAAGTTGTAGGATGCAACAGAGCTATCCTTAGGAAAATTAACTTCTTTTAATATGTGTAGAAAATATGGACAGTTAACGGCCACAATTCATTGTCAGTGCACTGTACTTGGTGTACAGGCTGTTCTAATAGGTTCCCTGGAAACACTTGTTGAAATCTGAGGAATGAGAGAGTGAATGAATAAGCAGTCCGCTCTAGTGTGTAGAAAAGCTCTAACCAGTTAAGAGCAAAGCCAAAAACAAAGCAACAACAACAACAAACCTTGAAAACTTCCTGAAATGGGAGGGGAAAACCCTCAAGCATCATGAATGAGAGGAAATGTAACTACAAAAAAGGAGTTTTAAAGAAAAAAGGCAATGTTGTTGTGGCAGACACTGTTGGTTGCCTATCCGTTGTTGTTAGCCATTCTCCCTTTGCCAGGACTGTCTGCTGCTCATCTAAAGTCTAGGTCTTGCTCTCCTAGTTTGGTTTGCATCTGGGCATATATGTAACAGTCCTAGCCATACAAGAGCTGAGCAAAATTCTGCAAGTAGGCTTCAGGTTAAATTTTCTTGCCCAACAAAATAGGAGGAAATAGTCCTCTTATATACAGGATGCATGTCTGTCTGTCTGTGTGATACCAGCATTGTGGCCATTTTGCTACCGGAGGGGTGAAAGGCTGAGATTGATATGCAGGATAGATTGGAATTACCTGCATCCTTGACATTGTTGAACTGAGGAAACGATGCAGAGCTGCTCTGCCCCTGAGTTTTGAGTAAAATAACAAACTTCATGCATATCTGTTTTAAGTTTATACTCAATTTTTTATGATAGACCTGAGTCCTGGGGAAAAAAAGTATGTGTGTGTGTGTGTGTGTGTGTGTGTACACCTTTAATTTAGTAAGATGAGGAAATGTTTATATTCAGCTTTTTATACTATATCTGAAAATGTGGAAGAGCATTAAATATTTTTTAAACGGGTACATATATGTTCTACTTTGCTTCAGTAAGACATGGGAAATGGTTTTTGTTTTCTCTTTACATTTAGCATTGTATTGTGTGTGTTTATATTCAGCTCTTTAAAGCATGGCTGAAATCTTGAAAGAGTATTTTTCTGAATAAAGTAAGAACCAACTAAAAAAAAACTGATTAAAGAGGTATACGTGATTCCTCTACTATCAGCATATCTAACAGATAAAATCTAAGTTTCCAAGATACAGTCACAGCTATGAGGCTAGCGTAACCCTATAAAGAAACTTGGAAAAGGACAACATCCAAATCAAATCAGCTCTAAAAATAATCTACTGTACTTACGGTATATGATTATTCCAATTAAAATAGGAAATCAAATCTAGCAGCCTATTGAAGAAAGTAGTGTTTTTGTTTGTTTTTGTCTTGTTTGGAATAAAATGGTTCATGACCTGTCCAATTGTTTTTTTTTTTTTTTTTTTTAAATTTTTTTTTTTTTTTTTTCAAATTACAAACAGGGGAAGAGGGAGGGAAAGAGAGAGGAGGAAGCAGGCTCCCCGAGAGAGCAGAGAGCCCGATGCGGGGCTCGATCCCAGGACTCTGAGATCATGACCTGAGCCGAAGGCAGCGGCTTAACCCACTGAGCCACCCAGGCGCCCTGTCCAATTGTTTTTTAATGTAACACATAAAGGTAGTATTTACACATTGAAAACTAGACCCTAAAATTATGATTTCCCACAGAAAGTAGCAAATGAGAAACTGTTACAGCGTATATATATTCAACTGCTGTGAAGTCACTGCAGTTATCCATTTAATCCTACCTCATGGGCTGCAGACATATTTGGAATAATCACCATCCAGTGTATTCCATGGTAGCCTCACACTTCAGAAAATGATACATACTTCAAATAAGTTTAATGTAAACATGTATTATGTGGTACATTAAATCAGTCATAGAGAATGTCAGCCCATTGGAGGACAATTACAATAAAAATGCAAGCATTTTTAATTTATTTTTTTAAAGGTTTTATTTATTTATTTGACAGAGAGAGATCATAAGTAGGCAGAGAGAGAGGAGGAAGCAGGCTCTCTGCTGAGCAGAGAACCCGATGGGGGGCTCGATTCCAGGACCCTGAGATCATGACCTGAGCTGAAGGCAGAGGCTTAACCCACTGAGCCACCCAGGTGCCCCTAATTTTTATTTTTTTAAGTAGGCTCTATGCCCAACGTGGGGCTTGAACTCAAGATGCTGAGATCAGGAGTCACATGCTCTACAGATGGAGCCAGGCAGGTGCCCCTAAGCATTTTTTTAAAGGTGGGAAGTGATTGCTAAATTTTATCTGCACTGGCATAATTATTTCATAAGTCTCTTCTTGAAAGTTTTGTATACTGTTCTAAGCGGACAAGTTATGCCCATAGAAGGTACTGAAGGATTATAAAGGTAGGCAAAATTAGGCATGATCATGGTACTGGTTTCATTATAACTTCTAATATTTTTTTTCAGTCATAACAATGTTAGATGATTTTCTTTCAGTTTTTGTCCATGTATACATATTTCTGTTTTCAAGACTTAAAAGTTGTATTCTAATTTTATAGAACATATTTTACCAAAAAAAAGGGGTATATTGAAAAGATTTTTAAAAAACCTGTTGGGGTGCTTGACTGACTCAGTCTGAAGGTCATGCAACTTTTTTTTTTCTATTTGAGAGTGAGAACAAGCAAGAGCCATGAGCAGGGGGGAGGTTCAGAGGGAGGAGAAGAAGCCAACTCCCTGCTGAGGACCCCAGGATCATGAACTGAGCTTAAGGCAGATGCTTAACCAACTGAGCCACTCAGGGAGCCCAAAGAGCATGCAATTCTTGATCTTGGTCGTGAGTTCGAGCCCCACACTGGGTGTAGGGATCATAAATGAAATTAAAAAAAAAAAAAAAAAAAGAACTACACTTATTCTCTGAATTGCCAATACCAATAGCCTTCCATACTTTCTGCCATACTCAAGAAGCATGCCCATGTTTAGAAAGTTTGTTTTGGTGGTGATGGTGGTGGTGGTGGTGGTGTATATGTGTGTGTTTAGCATGGTTGAAATGGGATTGCGCTTACATATTGAAGTGCAGTCACCTTTTCTCACTTGGTAACATACCATAACTGGTCTTCCTTCCAGTCAGTACCTACAGGTGTAACTTTTTAGCTTTAGACTCATTCATCATAAAGACAAAGCATAATATATGTACTTTCATACATAATATATGTACTTTCATCAGTGAACGTTCAGGTTATTTTACAGACAATTGTACAATTTTACTACTCATGTACTGTTTCATATTGATGTTTATATTTTTGCTGAGTGGGTAGATTCCCTCCAGTTGGATCCCTTGCGATACAGCATAGTATATTTCTTTTTTTTTTTTTTAAAGATTTTATTTATTTATTTGACAGAGATCACAAGTAGGCAGAGAGGCAGGCAGAGAGATAAGGAAGCGGGCTCCCTGCTGAGCAGAGAGCCCGATGTGGGGCTCGATCCTAGGACCCTGGGATCATGACCCGAGCAAAGGCAGAGGCTTTAACCCACTGAGCCACTCAGGGACCCCACAGCATAGTATCTTTCAAATGCAGTGGTTAATGCCTTATTTTCTGAAATTCGACATTAATCTAGCAATTATGTGCATTCCCAACAATGTCAACAAGGACTGAACCTTTTGTTAAATTGAAGAAAAGAGAGTGCCTTTAATTTGCATTTTCTTAATTGTCAGGTTGAGTATGTATCATGCCTAAGAGTTATTTGAATTTTATTTCTGTGAATTGCTTGTTTTTATGTATTCCCTTTGTTAAATTGGAGTAGTTTTTAAAGCAGTTTATAGAAATTTTGTTTTGTCATATACTTTGCAGTTGGTTTTCTTAGTCTAGCATGTATTTTCTGCCTTTTCTAATGACAAAAGAAATCAACAGACCTGTTTCTGTGAAGGGCTGGATAGTAAATATTTTAGGCTTTGTGGTCTTAGAGTCTCTACTCTGCCTTTGTAATGTGAAAACATACATAAACCAGTGGTCCTCAACCAGGAGTAATTTTGCCTTTCCTCCTCCTAACCCCAGGAGACATTGGGCAGTGTCCAGAAACATTTTTGGTTGTCACTTTGAGGGAGAGGGCTGCTGGCATCTAGTAGATAAAGCCAGAGATGCTCTGAGCACCCTGCAAAGCACAGTATAGCCCCTCCCAACAGAATTATGTGGTCCAAAATGTCATTAAGTGCTGACGTTGAGAAATCCTGAGTGTAAGAAAATGGGCATGGCTGTGTTCCAATAAAAAAAAGCAATTTACACAGGGGCACCTGGGTGGCTCAGTGGGTTAAGCCTCTGCCTTCAGCTCAGGTCATGGTCTCAGGGTCCTGGGATTGAGCCTGCTTCCCCCCGCCCCCTCTGCCTGCCTCTCTGCCTACTTGTGATCTATGTCTGTCAAGTAAATAAATCTTTAAAAAAAAATTTACACAAACAAGCAACAGGCCATCCCTGTTTTAAATAATTCTTTCTTGCTGTTTGATATCTACTGTTTTGGTTTTGTTCCTGAATTGTCTCTTTCTCCTAATTTTTACAAATTTTCTTCTGTTTTATGCTTTTAAATTTTCTTGACTAAAAAATAATTCAGGAGAACAGTAGCACCTGTGTAACTGCTGCCTATAACTAGGCATCTAATTGTTTTTTATTAAAATTTTATAAAAGAAAGGGGTGCCTGGGTGGCTCAGTCAGTTAAGCATCCAGCTCGATTTCAGACCAGGTCATGATATCACGGTTGTGGGATTGCGCCCCACATCGGGCTTTGCACTTAGGGTAGCGTCTGTCCCTCTCCCGCTGCTCCTTCCCCTGCTTTCACGTGCTCTTTCTCTCTCAAGTAAATAAATACAATCTTTAAAAACATGTTTATAAAAGAAGCAAATCATTGCAGAAATAGGTAAAGCCTTCTCTTACCCCTTCAGTCCTGTTCTCCCTGTGTCTGCAGAGGCAATAAATGCAAGTAGTATCTATAATGTACACACATGGTACATATGACTATAGATTTTTTTGAAGATTTTATTTATTTGACAGATCACAAGTAGGCAAAGAGGCAGGCAAATAGAGATGGGGAAGCAGGCTCCCCGCTGAGCAGAGAACCCAACGTGGGGCTCGATCCCAGGACCCTGAGATCCTGACCTAAGCTGAAGGCAGAGGCTTAACCCTCTGAGCCACCCAGGTGCCCCAGATTTCTAAGTAACGCAAAATAGTAATAGATCTCTCTAATTTTTCTTTTTTTTTTATAAGTCTGATTTTTTTTCAAGATTTTATTTTATTTTATTTGACAGATAGAGATCACAAGTAGGCAGAGAGGCAGGCAGAGAGAGAGAGAGGAGGAAGCAGGCTCCCTGCCGAGCAGAGAGCCTTATGCGGGGCTCGATCCCAGGATCCTGGGATCATGACCTGAGCCGAAGGCAGAGGCTTTAATCCACTGAGCCACCCAGGCGCCCCAGATCTCTCTAATTTTTCTAATTGACAATATGTAGTATCTAAAACTATTGAAAAATATCTTTTTTTATGTGCTGTGTTTTATATGTCTTTTTATTCATGAAATAGAGAAAAACAAATCGCAAGTAAGAATCTATTTTCTTTATTTTTGAGAGAGCACATGCACACACTGGGTGGGGGAGGGGCAGAGTGAGGGGGAGAGGGTGAACCCCAACCAGGCTCCATGCCTGATGTGGAACCTGACTTGGGGCTTCAATCCTACAACCCTGAGATAATGGCCTGAGCTGAAATCAAGAGCTGGATCCTTAACTGACTGAGTCACCCAAGTTCCCTCCTTCTATGTATTTTCAACAGCAAGGAATTTACTAAAAGATATTTTGTAAATGGAAGAATTTTTTTCCTTTTATCTAAAGGAAACCAATGCAAATCATGTTCCTAAAGATGTTCACTTTAACTTACTTAAATAGTAGAACATTTGAAAACCTAAAATTTTCACTTATAAAATTATGGAAAATCATCATTGTATCATAGTGTGGTAATTATTTTACCACAGCACCAGGTAAGAAAAAACTAAAATTTTAGTACTGTAAATGTCTGACATTTATGAAGGTGGCCGCAAATTAGAAAGTGACAAAAGGTTGTAATAGTTTAGTTGCAATATGATTGATTTCTCCTTTTTAATATTTCTTTGTAAGTTTTATACTCTTTTAAAGGATGTACTATTCTGTGGTTGGGAATGAAGAAATGAAAACAAACTTAGGTAAGAGAAAAATGTAATTCTTTTTTTTTTTAGTATAAAGGTAAGTTGGGTCATTTTATATTGGTTCTTAACATATTAGTACACATGTACTAAGGCAAAAGGGCTTTCTCTCCCCATCTACCACTCTCACATAAATGCAATGACCCAGGACTTTACTATTTTAATCACAGGGCAGTTCAGCCCTTTCCAAAGAGATGTGCTCATCTGATTACATTGCAGTTTATTCCCTACTCCCACCCCAACTCCCACTCCTTGTCTTTCATTCAGTTATATGAGAAGAATCCAGGAAAAATTCAAGATAATGCCTTACTCCAATGGAAGAGGTAAGCTAATGAATGAAATTGAACCAAACTGAAACTGTTAAAGGGGCACCTCACTGGCTCAGTCGGTAGAGGATGCAACTCTCGAACTTGGGGTTGTAAGTTAAAGCCCCACACTGGGTGTACAGGTTACTTAAAAATACAATCCTTAGGGGCGCCTGGGTGGCTCAGTCATTAAGTGTCTGCCTTCCGCTCAGGTCATGATTCCAGGGTCCTGGAATCCAGGTCCCCCACATCGGGCTTCCTACTTGGCGGGAAGCCTGCTTCTCCCTCTACCACTCCCCCTTACTTGTGTTCACTCTTTCTCTTTTTTTCTTTTTTTTTTTTTTTAAGATTTTTTTTTTAATTTATTTGACAGACAGATCACAAGTAGGCAGAGAGGCAGGCAGAGAGAGAGAGGAGGAGGAGGCAGGCTCCCTGCTGAGCAGAGAGCCCCATGCGGGACTCGATCCCAGGACCCTGAGATCATGACCTGAGCTGAAGGCAGAGGCTTTAACCACTGAGCCACCCAGGCGCCCCTGTGTTCCCGCCCTCGCTGTGTCTCTCTCTGTCAAAGAAAGAAATAAAAACTTAAAAAAAAAAAAATAATACAATTTTTGTTTTTAAAAAGTAACACTATAAGAGAAATAATTGACGTGACAGGCCATATTAAAATTTTAAGTGACAACATAGAAAACTGGGTGGATACTATAATTACATTGATTTTCACCTCTCAGTTATTTATACATTTACCTCTTTTGTTTCCAGTTTTTGGCTATTGTAAATGTGTAATATATTCTTTTAAAATTGAAATACAGCTGACATCTGTATAATACATTGTTCGTGGAATTAAGGAGATTCCTGAGATGACTCATTGATCCCTTATGAATACAAAAAAAAAATGATCACCTGTGCTAATTTACCTATTTAGTATAACGGGTTTTGCTTTCATTTCTAAACCATTACTGCACTCATTCCAGGGTAGGGGGATCTTTAGAGTTCATATAGAACTCACACATGAAGACACATTATATTAAGGGAATTGTTGAATTTTTAGAGAATAAAGGACTGACTCTTCAGCCTGAAATAATCTGTTAATGACTTACAGCAAAAATGAAAAGTAATTAGTCGTTCCCTCCTTTCACTGATTGAACTAAAGGACACTGTCACGGGTGATCTTAAGGCTTTAAGTGAAAAAGGAACATCTTCCTTAGTGTTAAATCTAAATTAGCTTGTGGTCAGTTCAAAACTTTCTTCCCCCAAAACATGAACCCTAAAAAACACCCTGCTTATTTATCTTCATGCTAACATTTTTGAGGTTTTTTATAGTAAAATGTGTGTCTTCCAGCCAAGTACCACTAGGAACATTCCTTGTAGTCAGACAAGTTGGGTTTACTGCTAATTGCAGCAAAGGGGACATACAATATTGGGTTTGTGGTTATTGATTTAGAGAAGGTTTAAGGAAGTGGAGCTTTGGGGGCGCCTGGGTGGCTCAGTGGGTTAAAGCCTCTGCCTTTGGCTCAGGTCAAGATCTCAGGGTCCTGGGATCGAGCCCCACATCGGGCTCTCTGCTTGGCATGGAGCCTGCTTCCTCTTCTCTGCCTGCTTCTCTGCCTACTTGTGATCTCCATCTGTCAAATAAATAAATAAAATCTTAAAAAAAAAAAAAAAAGGAAGTGGAGCTTTGTTCTGGATTGGATGTTGTCAGGAATCAGGGCAATTCTTTAACTGCATATCTTAATTAATTTTATCCATAAGGAGGGAAGACTAAAGGAAGGCTAAAATTGTAATTGGTAAAGAAGTAGCAGTCATTGATAGTATCCAGGGGTGTTTAGCATTTTGTGGCTTGAATAATGTTCATGTTTTATCTGTATTTAGATATGATTACAGGGTGACCTTGTTCTTGTCTTGATCCACCAGGATCACAGAGTTGCCTACCTGCTGCTGATGTTATGTGAACTTAAAACAAGATCTTGTTGACAGTACCAGGCTAGTTCTTACATGTCAGCAGCAGCTTCTCTCTTTCTCAACTATATAAAGAGCATAAATCTTTTTTCCCCCAAAGATTTTATTTGAGAGAGAAAGAGAAAGAGAGATAGTGTGCATGAGCAGGGGGAGGGGCAGAGGGAGAGAAACCCAAGCAGACTCCACGCTGAGCACAGAACCCCACATGGGGCTCTCTCTCAGGACCCTGAGATCATGACCTGAACCAAAACCAAGAGTTGGACGCTGAACCAACTGAACCACCCATGCACCCAAAAAGCATAAATCTTAAGTGCACAGCTTGATGTCATTTTATCAACTTTATTGATTTAATTTATATATAATAAATTACACTTAGTCTACAGTTGAATTTTAAAAGGTGATACCTCTGTAACTACCATGACAAGTAAGATGCAGAATATTTCCATCGCTTGAGAGAGTTCCTCATGGCCCTTTATAGAGGTTAACTATAACCTCTCCCACCACACCTGGTCCCAGACAACCAATGATCTGTTTCAGTCACCGTAGATTATCTTGTATTTTCTGGAATTTTGCAAAAAGGAATCATACAGTACTTATTCATTTGTGTATGGCTCTTTCACTTAGAGTGCTTCGGGCATATGGTTTTCTTTTGGGTATATTCCCAGGAGTGGAATTCCTCAGTTAGTCATTATATTTGTATTTTACCCTATTAGAAACTGCTAAACTGTCTTCAACAGAGGTCATTTTGTTTTACATTCCCACAAACAATATTGGATAGTCCTGGTTACTCTATATTCTCACCGACACTTCATACTGTCAATCTTTTTTTCCCTCCCCCACCCTCAGCCTGTACTGTCAATCTTTCTAGTTTTAGCTATTCTCTTGCTTAGTTGCAGGGTCTCATTGTGGTTTGTTGTTGTTGTTTTTTTAATAGGCTACATGCCCAATATGGGGCTTGAACTCATGACCCTGAGATCAAGTTGGATGCAATACTGACTGAGCCAGGTGCTCACTGTGCCTTTTTATTTTTTAAAGATTTATTTATTTGAGAGATAGAGATAGCATGTGCATGCATGATTGGGGGAAGGGGCAGAGGGAGAGAATCCTCAAGCAGACTCCAGACAGAGCCTGACATGGTGCTGGTTCTCACGACCCATGAAATCAGGACCCGAGGTGAAACCAAGAGTCAGACGCTTAGCTGACTAAGCCACCCTGGCACCCCCCTCATTGTGTTTTAAATGGCATTTCCATGATAACTAATGATGTTGAGCATCCTTTTGTGTGCATTTATTGGCCACTCTTGTATCTACTGTTTGAAATATCTAATAAGACTGAAGGTTTTTGTTGCGTGTCAGTACTTACCTCAAAAAAGCAAATGGGGGGGCTCCTGGATGGCTCAGCAGGTTAAAGCCTCTGCCTTCGGCTCAGGTCATGATCCTGGGGTCCTGGGATTGAGTCCCGCATCAGGTTCTCTGCTCGGCAGGGAGCCTGCTTCCACCTCTCTCTCTCTGCCTGCCTCTCTGCCTACTTGTGATCTCTGCCTGTCAAATAAATAAATAAAATCTTAAAAAAAAAAACACATAGGGCCTAGAGGATGAGGTTATGAATGTATTGGTTATAGCAGAGAAATCATGAGTAGCATTGGGATACCAAAGAAGTAGAAGTCTGAAGGACAATACACCTGAATAATGGAAAGCTAGAAGAACTTATTGTTTTAAAAAATATGACCTATGGGGCGCCTGGGTGGCTCAGTGGGTTAAGCCTCTGCCTTCGGCTTGGGGCCTGATCCCGGGTTCCTGGGATCGCCCCACATTGGGCTCTCTGCTCAGCGGGGAGCCTGCTTCCTCCTCTGCCTCTCTGCCTACTGTGATCTCTCTCTCTGTTAAATAAATAAATAAAATCTTTAAAAAAAAAATATGACCTATAAGACAAAGTTCTTAGAGAGGAGGGACATCTTTTCCATGGGTAAGATTTGACCTTAAGACTTGCTTCAATAGAGACCTACACAAAACTTAGGGAATTGATGAGAATCAATTAAAAAGAAGCCTGTTGGGGAAGGTATGTGCTATGGTGAGTGCTACGAAGTGTGTAAACCTGGCGATTCACAGACCTGTACCCCTGGGGCTAATAATACATTATATGTTAATAAAAAATTTTTTTAAAAATGTGAACATATACTGAAAAAGAAGCCTGAATATAGAATTATTTAATGAATAGGCACTTCCACATTACTGGTTTTCATATCCCTTTGAATATGTCTTTATGAAAATCTCTTGCTCCTCCCACTTCAGGTGAAATATATTTCACCTGATATAAGTGGATATAAGAAGATAACCACCAAAATACCCTGGGATATGTAGTTTGTAGCATAGCAAATAGGAAGTCCGGCTTAAATTGTGTGTGCATCAGTGTGGTCATGTGTGCACCAAAATCCAGGATCATGGCTTAGATCTGAAGTGAGCACTGGATAATAAGACGATCAAATTTAGAGAGCAAGCTGGGGCACTGCCATATGAAACAACAATATGGCATATAAGTAATAATACATATATGCATTAATATGAAAAGGATTTATTTGAAATTAAATATTATTGTCCTACTTTTGTCATGTCCACACTATCATTTAAACAAAACTAGAACAGTAGCAATTAGTAATAATTATTTGTAGGACTAAATAAAAATAAAATATAAATGTTCTTATGCAGTTTTTTTCTGTTCTCTGATTCAGCAATTTAACTGCTTTGAAATTTAAATTTTGTAGTCCATATTACTGTGTACATATGTATATATTATACATATGTACACAGTACATAATAATATATATACATATGTATATTATACATATGTATAAGTAATCACTGTAACCATTGTGTGGCTTGAACTCAAAACCCAGAGATCGAGTTACATGCTCTACTGATTGAGCCATCCAGGTGCCCCATTATTGTACATTAAGACACAAAGAAGTCAGGAGTGCCTGGGTGGCTCAGTCAGCTAAGCGTCTGACTCTTGGTTTCAGCTCATGATCTTGGGGTCATGAGATTTAGCCCCACATTGGGCTTCACAATCAGCATGGAATCTCCTTGAGATCCTCTCTCTCCCTTTGCCCCTCACCCCCACACTCTCTCAAATAAATAAAAAGACACGATGTCATACTTTTTGAAAGGAGAATGGGAGTGCCTGGATGGCTCAGTGGGTTAAGCCTCTGCCTTTGGCTCAGGTCATGATCCCAGCATCTTGGGATCAAGCCCCATATTGGGCTCCCTGCTCAGCAGGAAGCCTGCTTCTCCCTCTCCCACTACCTCTGCTTGTATTCCCTCTCTCACTGTGTCTCTCTCTGTCAAATAAATGAACAAAATCTTAAAAAAAAAAATGGAAATATAATAGAACCAATTGAGCATATATTACCTATATACAAGAAAAATTAAGGACATGTTTCCTTCTATCCTTTGGTGTAACAGGTTATTTTTACTCATCTTCTTTTCCAATAATACTTCTGGACTAAGACATCATTTTTCATGTATATTGGTAAAAAGGAATATAGGCAAAACAAAATTCCCTTTGACTTGTAGCTCTGCTCTCATCAAGCCCACATTCCAGATTCTTGGTGTCAGCCCAATGCGATGATATCAAATACTCTCTCAACAAAAGCATTTGAGCATTGAACATATAGGATTTTATTCACAACAAGAGCATGTTTTTAGACTTGTAGATGATCTCTGGGACCCTGGAATGTCCTACTTGGTAGGAGTATTTTTTTTTTAAGATTTTATTTATTTATTTGACAGAGATCACAAGTAGACAGAGAGGCAGGCAGAGAGAGAGGGAAGCAGGCTCCCTGCTGAGCAGAGAGCCCAATGCGGGACTCAATCCCAGGACCCTGAGATCATGACCGGAGCCGAAGGCAGCGGCTTAACCCACTGAGCCACCCAGGCACCCCTCAGTAGGAGTATTTTTGTTTGATTGGGAGCTTTGGCCACCAGCTCGTCTAGACTGTCTATAGAGTTATGAAGGGGGCTTTAGGACACACCATTACCAGCTGTGACCTCTGGAGGAACTGGAGACTAAAGGTAAGAGTTTGAACCTTCAGAAGGAGCTGGAGACTAAAGATCAGCCTCATTGGAAGAATGTAATTGAGCCCCAGGAATAACTCTGGCAACCAAAGCCTCAGACAAGCTTTCCTGCGGGAATTATCCCGTCATAACCAAGAAGAAGTATCGACATTCCTGACTCCATGGGTAGAGGATGACTGGAAGCTCCACAGTTTGCCCTATGGATCTCTTCTTTAGCTGATTCTAATTTGTATCTTTTTGCTGTAAAAATAATCACCGGTGCACTGTTTTCCTGAGTTGGGAGTTGTTCTACTATTCTACTGAATTACGGAAACTTAAGAGTGGTCAGAGGAACCCCTGAATTTGACAAAAGATTTGTATTACTCATCACATCAGCAAATTAAATAGGGGAAAAACATGATGTTCACACCAATGGACGACAAAATGACTTCTGACAAAAATCTAGCAGGCATTAAGAAAAACAGGGACAGAATGAAAACGGTTATGTATAACAAAGACTATTTAAATCAAGAGGCATTACACTAAATGTTTAAATAGATACATGATTTCCATCAAAAATGGAAAAAATGAGAGAAATGTATCCCCACCAATACTCAACCTTATTCTGATAATACCAGCTACTGCTATGAGAAATGTATATAAAATATAAATATTGAGGGAACCTTTTTCTACTTGGAAATGCCATGACCACATGGCAGAAAATTTAACACTAGAAATAAAAAGAGTAAGATTATCTGTAAGGTTAAAAAAAAAAAAAAGACAACTATATCTAAATTTAAAATGTTAGCAAAACAATAAATGCCCTTAGTTATAACTTGTCACCTTGAGAAAAAATAACTCCAATATTTATAAATGTGTAGTACCTGGAATATTTTACAAATCATGACCAACCAATGAGATACACCCCCCAAAACAGAGAAAATACATGAATAAAAAAAGCACTGTTAAGAGAAACATGACTGGCCAATAAACACATATGAAAAAGATGTTCTAGTCACTTATAATCAGGGAAATATTGAAACTAATAACAGAAGCAGAAAAATCTGGATGCTCATTTCAGGGATTAGAGGGATTCAAAACTGGTGCAATGATGGAGCAACCATCTGGCAACATGTAAAGCAGAGTATGTAGAGACTTCTAGATATGCACCTTAGAGTCTTCAAATAAATCAGAAAATACAAAAAATAATTTCAATATAGCATTTTTATTACAGTGAAAAATCGTTTATGTCCTAATTACTATTTAACAGAATATTTAAGCATGTTTAATATGTACATATCAAGGACCAAACTAGAATCTTTCACATTCTATAGAAAAGCACTAACCCTCAAGATCCAAGCAGGAAGCTTTCAGAATATGACGTGAGCTTCAAAGAAAAATGCCCTTTCCTCACCCCAATGCTAACACACTCACCATAATGTCTGAAATGATGTTCTTGAAGACCTCCATTGTGGTAATGGAAGCATCTATCAAAGTGGTTCACATTCTAAAGATGGTAAGAGATACTGGGTATGAGAATTCCACAATGAAGTAAGTTCGAGATACACTGTGTTAAATAAAAATCTCTTTACTGAGGTGCCTGGGTGGCTCAGTGGGTTAAAGCCTCTGCCTTCGGCTCAGGTCATGGTCTCAGGGTCCTGGGATCGCCCCTGTGCTCAGCAGGAAGCCTGCTTCCCCTGCCTCTCTGCCTGCTTGTGATCTCTGTCAAATAAATAAATAAAATCTTAAAAAAAAAATCTCTTTACTGTATCTTTTGACAAGTTGATGATGTGTACTTGGATTTTCCCACAACCAAATGCTTTGCTGCATTTACACATTTCCCCGAGAAATCTTTCTTTCCCCCAAATATCATCAAGGGCTAGAATACCCCAAAACAAGTTTGTGGAGAACATTGGGTTAAGGCCTTACACTCTGTTAAACACAGCTCTTCTGGAGATATCTGAGACTTGGGAAAGGCAAACACATGGATCTATTAGTGAAGACTGATTTTGTAATTCTAAATATATCTTATTTAGAATTAAGATGAATCTTCATAAATGAAGCTGGTCTAGATTTTGCTTTGTAGGAGCTATCTTCACTTAGGTTTGTATCAGGATTATTTTAGCTGTGCAGAATTAACTGGTAGAATTTTGTGAAGGATTATCTATTTCTTAAAGCTTTTACCTGCACAACTATCAAACTTTTTCTTAAGCAGGGAGTTCATATACACACACACACATTTGCTTGTTGGGTCTATTTAAGTCAATTGTCATAAACTATTCCTACAGAAAAAAAAAGTAACCCCCTATATTTTAGGTATTGGAATACATATAGCATATATGTATCTATATAGATATAGATATTGATATATAGTATTGCATTGCAATTAAAACTTAATAATCTGTAGCTACATCATCTTTATCATGGTCAATGTTCTAAATGCATTATCTTTCATTTTCTTCTTGATTAGATTTCCCAAAATCTAATCATTATTAGTACTGGATTAAATCTACTACTGTCTAGTCCTTAATTTCTGTTTTCAGTTGAGCTTTGCTTCTCTTTTGTAGGTTTTATTCTGTTCTGTGTCTGGTTTCTTGACATTAAGTATTCACTCTCCCTTAATACATGTATTTATGTGACAGGCCCTGTTGACTGCTATGGATAAGGTGAAGATGAAGACTAGGTCCACAAATGAAACTTCCTTACAATGCATTAAGGGGGACAAATTTCTCACAGAACTTTGGTGACATCTGACAAGTTTGGATGCACACATCTCATTAACAACAATCATTTCTAAGCAGTCTATAAATTTCAGTCTTGATCTTAAACATTTTATTACTGAAACTTTCAAACACGTAAAGTAGAAATACTAGAACAATGAACTCCCCCAAAAACAAACAAACAAAAACAACAACAACAAAAAAAAACAATACAAACCACTCTGCTTCAATAATTATCAACATTTTGCCAATCTACTTCCCAGCTCCCTTTGCCAATTCTTTTTTCTTTTCCTGGAGTATTCAAATGCAAATCTGGTGTCTTACCATTTCTTAAATATATATGTATCTCTAACACATAGAACCTCTTCTCTTTTAACCACATTGATATTATCATCCCTAACAGAATTAGTATTTCTAAATATCAACTAATACTCAATGCACATCCACATTTTCCCCACTGTCTCCAAAATGTCTTTGTACATGTTGTTCAAATTAGGTCCACGCAATGCCCACATGCTGAATTTAGTTGATCGATCTCTGAAGTCTCAATCTGTAACTGTTGCTCTTCCCCTTTTCTTTTTCATGCCACTCATTAGTTGAAGAAATCAGGGTCACTTGTTTTGTAGAATTTTACACATTCTGGATCTGCTTGGCTACTTCCTTTTGGTGCCATTAACTCTGTTCCTCTATCCCCCAAATTCTCATTTTTAAAGAGTTTGATTCAAAGGTTTGCTTCCTTCAGTTCACTGTTTTGGCAGTAAGCCTTCATAGGTAGTGGTATTTCCTATTGCATTTTATCAGGATGTGGATATTATCTGATAGTCCCACTTTTATAGAGGTTAAAATTGATCAAAGGATTCGGAGGTGGTCAGCTTGATAAATCCACTGCAAAGTTCTCACTATAAAATATTTCACCCAATAGTTTTAATATCCACCAAAGATAATTTTCTGGACCCATTATTCCATTAGGGAACTAGAAAATAGTAATTTTTCTGATCCTATCATTCTTTCTGTATTTACTGATTTCTTACAAATGAAACAAAACAAAAACATTTTAATTTGAGGAGCTTTTGGTGGCCCTGAAAGTTGGTTCACATGGAAAAAGCAAAAGAAATGCTTATTTTCCCCCTTATCAATTTTCAGAATGAGTTGGTGCCCAAGCATCTTCGATTGCTGACCAAATAGTGCAGCTGTAACCAAGTAAACTATCAAACTACAAGTGGGGTCATGGCAAACGACTCAACTCCCACTGGTTGATGATGGGGCAATTTGAGCATCAAACTGTATACTGCCTGTAATGGAATGATCTTTCATATGACTTTTACATACAAACATACACACATAGGTGCACATATAAACACAATATTAAATTTCCAACGGTTAGTTTCTGCCATCTTTTTGATGTTTCTAATTAATCTTTAACAGTGGTCACATAACAGGAATTCCAAAACATTTACTTTTTGGAATTTATTACGGGAAAATAATTTCATATTTTTCTGATTCTTTAATAGTTGTACGCTTAACCTCACACTCATGAAATTTGTAAGGTTTCTTTTCAGCATGAAATGACAGATGCAGCTCAAATGATGAAATCCTCGCATTCAATATAACCTAGATTTTATCTGGAATAAATTATCTTAAGTTTAGTAAGTGCTGAGCAATGACGTGAGGCATTTCTACATTTTCTACTTCTACAGTAAATTCCTTTCATATGAACTCACTAATACTAATGATAACAACTGTAGGTAATATTTACAGAAAACATGCTATGTAGCTGCTATTTTTCCAAGCATTAACTACTTAATCCGTAAGACAATCCTATTACACAGTGTGGCAGGCTGACTCTGAAATGGTCCCTACAGCCTGGTATTCATATTCTTGTGTAATCCTCTACCTTTGAATGTGGGGTGACACAGTAACTTACTTCTAACCCGTAGAAGACAGCAAAGGTGACTAAAAGGTATTATTTTGGTGATTAGGTCACACAAGATTACTGCTTCTATGATGCTAGTAGACTACTGCACTCTTAGCTTGCACACTTAATAAGCAGTCATGTTGAAGAAGCCCATGTGGCAAGGAACTAAGGTCAGCCTTCAGCCAGCTAGAAACCAACAGCCATGTGAGATTGGAAATGGATCCCTTCCCCTGTTGAGCCTTCAGATGAGACCCCACCCCGGCTAAAACCTTTAGTTTAGCTTTTTGAGAGACCATGAAGCAGAGGACCCACCAAAGTTATGCCCAGACACCTGACCCATAGAAATTGTGAGATAATATGTATTATTTTAAGCTACTAAGTTTGTGGCAATTTATTACACAGCAATAAATAACTAATATACATAGGTACTATTATCACCATTTTACAAGTGAGCAAAATGAGGCACAGAAGTTTAAGTACCTTGTCCAATAACACACTGCTAATAAAGGAGTGAAATGGGGATAATGATAGATAAGGCTGAAGATTTTCCTACATTCATTGTATTATTCCCTCATACCAACTTGTGGAAGATAAACAATGTTTGGTGATAGAAGGCTTTTAAAGCAACATATTTTTTTCAGTAATATAAAATTTCTTATGCTTAGCTGAATCATGAAGCAAAATCCTCAAAAATGATTTAGAGATCCTATAACATAATGTACAACTGAAAGCTTTCTTGTATTAAACTCCATTATGAATTTTCTGATGTTGAGTAAGATGTGAATGTTGTCTAAAGGCCTTCTTACATTCTTTACATTTGTAGGGTTTCTCCCCAGTATGAATTCTCTGGTGTTGAGTAAGGAATGAATAAAGTCTAAAAGCCTTACCACATTCCTTACATTCATAAGGTTTCTCACCAGTATGAATACTCTGATGCTGAGTAAGTTGTGAGAGCAGTCTAAAAGGTTTCCTACATTCCTTACATTTATAAGGTTTCTCACCAGTATGAATACTCTGATGCTGGGTAAGTTGTGAGAGCAACCTAAAGGCCTTCCCACATTCTTCACATTCATAAGGTCTTTCACCAATATGAATGCTCTGATGTGAAATAAGTTGTGAGTAACTACTAAAGGTCTTCCAGCATTCCATACATTCATAGGGTTTCTCACGAGTATGGATTCTCTGATGGCGAACAAGTTGTTGCCTTAGTCTAAAAGTCTTCCCACATTCCTTACATTCATAGGGTTTCTCACCAGTATGAATACTCTGATGGACCGTAAGTTGTTGGCATATTCTAAAAGCCTTTCCACATTCCTTACATTCATAAGGTTTCTCACCAAAATGAATTTTCTGATGTACTCTAAGGTCGGGACCACATACAAAGGCCTTCCCACATTCCTTACATTCATAGAGTTTCTCAGCAGTATGAAGTCTCTGATGTCGAGTAAGATGTGTACACTGCCTAAAGGTCTTCCCACATGCCTTACATTCATAGGGTTTCTCACCAGTGTGAATTCTCTGATGTCGAGCAAGTTGCTGATGGACTCTGAAGGCCTTTCCACATTCCTTACATTCATAGGGCTTTTCACCAGTATGAAGTCTCTGATGTTGAGTAAGTTCTTGGAGCACTGTAAAGGCCTTCCCACATTCCTTACATTCATAGGGCTTCTCACCAGTATGAAGCTTGTGATGTCGAATAAGGTGTGCTCGCTGTCTAAATGCCTGCCCACATTCCTTACATTTATAAGGTTTCTCACCAGTATGAATTCTCAGGTGTTGACTAAGTGTTGAGCGACGAATAAAGGTCTTCCTACATTCCTTACATTCATATAACTTTTCTCCATTATGAACTCTCTGATATTCAGCAAGAAAATTATGCTTTTTGTAAGTGGTCATTTTTTCAGAAGTAATTTTCACTTGCCCAAAATATCCCCCTTGTGATTCCTTTTGCTCCTCACTCTTGCCTTTGCATTCCCAATCATTTCTAAAAATGGAGTCCTGAAGACTATAGCTTTTAATTCTTTCCATTATCTCCCACTGGAATGAATATATTTCATAAATGTCTTTTTCTGGAGATAAAGTATTGGTCCTGTATCTGGACTCCAAATCTGAAAGAAAACAGAAGGCAAACACACACTATATTCCTGTGACAGAAGAAAGAAAACTTCTATAGAGAAATAAAAGGCACCTAAAATAATGTCTCTTACAAGTAAATGGATTAGATATCTCTAAAATGGGCATTTCTGCTGAACCTAAAAAACCCCTTATCTTCTGCAAAATTACACACCAAAAAACTAAGAGTTTATGAAGAAAACAGGGCTGGAGAAGACCACTCAAACCTTATGCAACTTTATTGGCAGAGCCTTAACAAATATAACAATTGATATTTCAAGAGATGAGTCAAAAGGCAGTTCAGCACAGCTGAAGGCCACTTCACAGATACTAAACTGCACACACAAAAAAGTGGAAATGCTAAATTTCAGGTGCTGAGACACTCTGATGATAAAAAAAAAAAAAAAAAAAAAAGCCCTGAGCCAGCAAGGCTACCATTCCTAAGATAAGAACAGGGTAAAATGTAACCTATCTCCAGCTAGAAGCCATGCAAGGTTGATGGCATCTGCCTCTGGGAGACAGTCTTGGATGCAGACACTTATTATTCATTTTTTTTCATATAGAAGTGAAAGGGCAACCGACAATAAAGCATCAAGTTGGACACTTAGCCTTTCCTGATGAATGTTTTAAGTTTACTTCTATTCTGGCTTCATTCCAATAGGAAAATGACCTGTACTGTGTACCAAATAACTCACACATTAATATTGCTATCATTCCCTATTCCCTATCACTATTGAGCTTATTTTTATTTTTGTATTGCAGGTTATTAATTAAGGAACAGACTACTCTTACACATTAAAAAAAAAAGCAAAGGAGGGGTGCCTGGGGGGCTCAGTGGGTTAAAGCCTCTGCCTTCAGCTCGGGTCATGATCCCAAGGTCCTGGGATCGAGCCCCACATCAGGCTCTCTGCTCAGCAGGGAGCCTGCTTCCTCCTCTCTCTCTTCCTCTCTCTCTCTGCCTGCCTCTCTGCCTACTTCTGACCTCTGTCTGTCAAATAAATAAATAAAATCTTAAAAAAAAAAGCAAAGGAAACACAGAGAATGGAGTATAGGACTGGAGATAAGGTTGGTGATTACAGAAACAAATCAGTGATGAGAATCATCTGAAAGTTTCTTAAAAATATACAGAAGTATTTTTAACCGACTGAAACATAATCTATAGGATTAAGTCCTGGGCATGTTTTTGTTTTGTACTTATATACATTCTCCGGCAAATGATTCTGATGCTGATCAATATTTGAGCCTCTCCACTTAAATGTTTTTAATGATTTCTCTTTATAATTAGAATCAAATATAAATACCTGAATATAGATAATAAGCTGGTATCTGCTTATCAGTGCCTCTCTCGTTTACTCTCTCCGTTCATGCCACAAAGGTCTCTTTTCAGCTCACAAAAGGCACTAGCACTGTTCCCATTAAATAGGACCCTTCACAGGTTGTTCCTTCTTTGAGAAATCCTCTGCCTGCATGGCTGGCTTCCCTTCACCATCAGATCTCAATCAAAAATCACTTCTTCCAAAAGCCATTCCTGCTGATCCTGTTTAAAACTATGTACCATAGGGGCGCCTGGGTGGCTCGGTGGGTTAAAGCCTCTTCCTTCAGCTCAGGTCATGATCCCAGGGTCCTGGGATCGAGCCCCGCATCAGGCTCTCTGCTTAGCAGGAAGCCTGCTTCCTCCTCCCTCTCTGCCTGCTTGTGATCTCTGTCTATCAAATAAATAAATAAAATCTTTAATAAAAAATAAAACTATGCACTGTATATTCCATCCCAGCAACTGGTTGCTTCTTTTTTGTCCCAATTTTGGAATACTTATTAATTTTCTCACTTGTTACTCTGTTGGTTTCTAACCCCTAAGCTTCCCTAGTGGCAGAAACAAACTCTAAAGTCCATTTACCATTAAATAACAAACCCCAAATACACAATGGATGTTACTCATTTAATTCCCATAATTACGTCATCACTTGAATATGTACATGTTTCTAATCTTTTTAAAATGTACTACAATAGGGGTGCCTGGCTGGCTCAGTCAGTGGAGCATGCAACTCTTGATCTTGGGGTTCTGAATTTGAGCTCCACATTGGGAGTAGAGTTTAACTAAAAAAAAAAAAAAAAAAAAAAAAGGGGACGCCTGGGTGGCTCAGTTGGTTGGACGACTGCCTTCGGCTCGGGTCATGATCCTGGGGTCCTGGGATCGAGTCCCGCATCGGGCTCCCAGCTCCATGGGGAGTCTGCTTCTCCCTCTGACCTTCTCCTCGATCATGCTCTCTCTCACTGTCTCTCAAATAAATAAATAAAAATCTTTAAAAAAAAATAAAAATAAAATAAAAAAAAAAGTACTACAGTGATTTACTTTTCTCCTCTAGAGTTTATACTATTACTTACCAGTGCTACATTTATTCAAATTTTTGTTCCTTCATACCTCTTCTAGGTGTTCCCTCCCATTCCATATAGCTAAAGCAATGTTTGTACGTCCCAGAAAACTACCTCAAATATCTTTCAATTATCCTAACATTGAAAGGTTTATGAAATCCTTAACAAAAAGACATGGGCAGATACTGAGGATAGCAGAATGACAGTCAAATATGGAATGGTACCTGGGATCACCTGAGTGCAAAAGAGGAAAAATAAAGGCTATGTTAGATATAGGGTCAAAGATAATGGTCCAGATGGGGGACATGAATGAGAAAATCTAAATGTTGAATGAAGTAAGCAAAGATAGGGGGACAAGTGGGACAGGAGTGATAAGAAAGGTTTTTTCTATGACTACAGTACAAATGTATAAAACTGCTAAAATGACTCAAAAAACCTCATCACTATAAAACATGAGACTTTGAAACTATTCTAAACTCGATTATGGTGGTGGTTACATAACTATGCATTTGTCAAAATTCCTAGATACTAAAAAGAATGAATTTTAATGTACATAAATTATATTTTAGAATAAGCCAGGCTTATAAGATATTTTAAAAATATAAACACAGAAGAAGATGTCAATTCCCACTAATTTATAAAATAATGCACTCTTGGGGCGCCTGGGTGGCTCAGTGGGTTAAAGTTTTTGCCTTCAGCTCAGGTCATGATCCCAGTGTCCTGGGATCAAGCCCCGCATCAGGCTCTCTGCTCAGCAGGGAGCCTGCTTCCTCCTCTCTCTCTCTCTGCCTGCCTCTCTGCCTACTTGTGATCTCTATCAAAGAAATAAATAAAATCTTAAAAAAAAATAATGCACTCTTAGGGAATATGTGGGAAATCTCTACCATCTGCTCAATTTTGCTGTCAACCTAAAACTGCTCTAAAAATTAAGTCTATTAAGAGAGGGGTCCTGGGGGGCTCATTTGGGTAAGCATCTGACTCTAGGTTTCAGCTCAGGTCATGATCTCAGGGTTGTGAGATCAAGCCCTGCATCAGACTCCACACTGGGTGTAGAGCTTGCTTAAGATTCTTCTCTCCCTCTCCCTCACCCCTCCAATCTCTCTCTCTCTCTCAAAAAGAAAAAAAAAAAAAAGCAATATATATATCCAAATAGAAATCTCATAACTGAAAAACATCTAAAATTAAGAATTTTTTTTTAAAGATTTTATTTATTTATTTGACGGAGATCACAAGTAGGCAGAGAGGCAGGCAGAGAGAGAGATGGGGAAGCAGGCTCCCTGCTGAGCAGAGAGCCCAATGCGGGGCTCGATCCCAGGTCCCTGGGATCTTGACCTGAGCCGAAGGCAGAGGCTTTAACCCACTGAGCCACCCAGGCACCCCTAAAATTAAGAATTTAACAGATATATATATTTTTTTTTTTTTAAAGATTTTATTTATTTGTCAGAGAGAGAGAGAGAGGGAGAGCGAGCGAGCACAGGCAGACAGAATGGCAGGCAGAGGCAGAGGGAGAAGCAGGCTCCCTGACGAGCAAGGAGCCCGATATGGGACTAGATCCCAGGACGCTGGGATCATGACCTGAGCCGAAGGCAGCTGCTTAACCAACTGAGCCACCCAGGCGTCCCTTAACAGATATTTTTAACAGCAGATTACACTTAGCCGAAAAGATCAGTGAACTAGGAAATGGGTTTATAGAAGCAGCACTGGAACAAAAAAGAGTACGAAAAAAAGAAAAAACAAAACAAAACAAAAAAACAGAAAAGAACATAAAGGACACATGCAACAATTTAAAAAGGTCTAACATATGTGTGACCTGAGTCCCAGAAAGAGAGAGGAGCCAAAATGGGAAAGAAACAATACTTGAATATATAACAACCAAGAATTTTTCAAAACTGACAAGATACGAAGCCTAATTTAATTCCTTAAAACAGCAAACAGAATACATACACCACAATATAAAATGAGATATACCAAAGTAAATCTCTGAAAACCAAATAAAAAAGAAAATTCTAAAGGAGTCATAAAGGAAAAAAAAAAACCTCCAAAACAATACCTCCAAAGGAATTCCAGTATGACCAAAAAACTGCTGCTAAATGGAAATCACAGAAGCCAAAAGACAAGATATTTGCTAAGAGAAAATAACTGCCAATCCAGAATTCTATCCAACAAAAACAAAGACAAAATTCTGTACCCTTTAAAAATACTATCAAACAAAACCTAAGAGAATTCATTGCCAAGAGACACAATAAAATAAATATTTAAGGAAGTTCTTCATGTACAGAGAAAATGATTCCAGAGAGAAGCATGGCAGTGCAGGAAAAAAATGAGGAGTACTGTAAGAGGTAAACATGTAGGTAGATCTAAATAAGTATTGGGGTGTCTGGGTGGCTCAGTCGGTTAAGTGCCTGCCTTCAGCTCAGGTCATGATCCGGGTCGTGGGATCAAGCCCCTTGTCGGGCTCCCTGCTCAGTGGGGAGCCTGCTTCTCCCTCTCCCTCTGCTGTTCCCCCTGCTTGTGCTCTCTCTGTCAAATAAATAAGAAAGATCTTTAAAAATACATAAGTAAAATATTAATATCTTCACAGTATTGGGAAAGATATTAAAGGAATTAATTTAAGGTGCAATGTAGTAAGAATCCATGTTTTAATTTCTAGGGCAACTCTGAGAAGAAAACTAAAAGTATATGTAACTAACATACTCAAGAGGCAAAAGCTAAAATCAAAATATTTTAAAAAATAAAATCAAATAAAATCAAAATATTTGATTAATTCAGCAAAGGCAGGAGAGGTAAAAAAGGAAGAAAGAATATGTTGAACCACCAGAAAAAATTAGGACGGTACTAGATTTGCACCTCAATAAGTAAGAAAATTACTTAAATTTAGACAGATAAAATAACATCAACTAGGGGCGCCTGGGTGGCTCAGTGGGTTAAAGCCTCTGCTTTCGGCTCAGGTCATGATCCCAGGGTCCTGGGATCGAGCCCCGCATCAGGCTCTCTGCTCGGCAGGGAGCCTGCTTCCTCCTCTCTCTCTCTGCCTGCCTCTCTGCCTACTTGTAATCTCTGTCTGTCAAATAAAATAAATAAAATCTTAAAAAAAAAAATAAAATAAAATAACATCAACTAAAAGACAAAGATGCTTCTTACCCATATTGGGGGAAGGAAGCTGTGTGAGGAGTCCAATCTAGGTAAAGAGGACATCCCCCATGAGGGGAGCCTCAGGCTGATTGTCAAATTACAAGCAAGGTGAGGAGAGTATCTGCACAGAGGAGTAGACCAACATGTATTGTGCAGACCTACCATGAATCTAACTCTACCTCCCACCACCGCCATTCTAATCAAAACCACTATCATCTTCAACCAGGACAAAAGAAATAACCTCCTGACTGATACTCCTTCTTCCCATCTTGCCCCTATTCAGTTGTCTCCTTTTTATTCTGAAAAAACTGTAGATTCCTACGAGGTTGCAGGGAAATACACAGGAAAGTCTGATGCAACCTTCACCCAGCCTCTCTCAATGTTAACATCTTACCATAACCATAGTATAATACTCAAACCAAGCAATTCTCCTAGTGTTCCTCTAAAAGATATAGCTTTCATTTTTTGGTAAGTTTATTTTTTTTATTATTTTTAGTAATCTCTATACCCCACAACCCCAAGATCAAGAGTTGCATGCTCCTCTAACTGAACCAGTCAGGCCTCCCTAGCTTTCATGTTTTTTATATAAAATTTATACTGAGTTTAAAATTTTTTTTCATATTTAGCTTTTATATTTGGCTTTTCATATTTTTTAGTTTTTATATTTAGGTCTAAAATATATCTTTTTAAAAATTTTTTTAAATTTTTTTAAAGACTCCATTTATTTATTTGACAGACAGAGACCACAAGTAGGCAGAGAGGCAGGCAGAGAAAGAGGAGGAAGCAGGCTTCCCGCTAAGCAGAGAGCCTGATGCGGGGCTTGATCCCAGCACCCTGGGATCACGACCTGAGCCGAAGGCAGAGGCTTTAACCCACTAAGTCACCCAGGCGCCCCAGGTCTAATATATCTTAAATTAATTTGGGGATGAGGCAGGGGTCAAGATTTTTTTCCCCAGTTATGCCAGCACTATTTGTTGAAAAAACTTTCCTTTCCCCATTGGAAGGTTTTGGTGCCTTTGTCAAAAAATAAATGATCATTTAAGTGTGAGTTCTACCTCGAAGGTCTTTGTTCTGTTGTTGATCCTTATCCAATATTCAATGTCTTGACTACTGTAGTTTTATTTATTTGATATTTATTAATATGAGAGAAAGAGAGATAATGTGAGTAGGGGGCAGACGGAGAGAATCTCAAGCAGACTCCCCACCTAGTCTGGAGCCTGATGCAGGGCTCACTCTCACGATCCTGAGATCATGACCTGAGCTGAAACCGAGAGTTGGACACTCAACATACTGAGCCATCCAGGCGCCCTTTGATTACTATAGTTTTATTTTTATTTATTTTTTTTAAAGATTTTATTTATTTGACAGTGTGAGAGCACAAGCAGGGGGAGATGCAGGCAGAGGGAGAAGGAGAAGCAGGCTCCGCGCAGAGCAGGGAGCCTGATTCGGGACTCAATTCAAGGACCTGGGATCATGACCAGAGCCGAAGGCAGTCACTTAACCAACTGATCCACCCCGCGCCCTGATTACTGTAGATTTTGTAATGAATCTTGAAGTATCTTCAAGTCATGTAGTCTAAGTCCTATAATATAGTCTTCCTTCTCCAAGATTACTTTAGAAATGCTAAGTCCATCGTTTTTCCATATAAATTTTGGAATCAGCTTGTTAAAACTATAAAATTGACATTTTAACAATACGAAGTCTTCCCATCCCCCAAAGAGTCTCCATTTATTTAGGTCTTTAATTTCTCTTAGCAATGTTCCATGAATTTTAGTGTAGAGGTCTTACATGTTTTGCTAAATTTATTCCTTAATATTTTTTGGACACTAATGTAAATTGACTTAATTTGCTTTCAATTTTCTTTCTTTTTTTTTTTTTAAAGATTTTATTTATTTATTTGACAGAGAGAGATCACAAGTAGACAGAGAGGCAGGCAGAGAGAGAGAGGGAAGCAGGCTCCCTGCTGAGCAGAGAGCCCGATGTGGGGCTCGATCCCAGGACCCTGAGATCATGACCTGAGCCGAAGGCAGCGGCTTAACCCACTGAGCCACCCAGGCGCCCCGCTTTCAATTTCTTAATTGACTTAATTTATTTTACCTTATATTCCTTATTTTTTTCACTTCTAGTATATAAAAACACAATTGATTTTTATATATTAACTTTGTATCCTATGATCTTACTATGATCTTCATTTATTACTTTGAGTAGTTGTTGTTTTGATTCCTTAGGATTTTCTATGTACACAATCATGCCATCTCCAAACAGTGTAACTTCCTTCTTTTTGATTTTATGTCTCTTATTTTTCTTGCCATATCGCAATGCTAGGACCTTCAATTCAATGTTAAATAGATATGGGAAAAGTAGGCACTCTTGCATTATTCCCAATCTTTTTAAAAAGATTTTATTTATTTATTTATTTTTTATTTGACACAGAGAGAGAGGTCACAAGTAGGCAGAGAGGCAGGCAGAGAGAGAGAAGGGGAAGCAGGCTCCCTGCCGAGCAGAGAGCCGGATGCGGGCTTCAATCCCAGGACTCTGAGATCATGACCTGAGCCGAAAGCAGAGGCTTAACCCACTGAGCCACCCAGGCACCCGCATTATTCCCAATCTTAAGGGGGAAACTGTTCAATCAAGTATGATGAAGTTTATGACGCAGTATTTTTTTAGCAGTATTTTTTGAGGAAGTTCCCTTGAACTTCCAGTTTCCTGGAAATTTTTATTATGAATGGATGTTGAATTTTGTCATAAGGTATTTCTACATATATGGACACAATCACATAGTTTCTCTCATTCTTATTAATACTCTGAAAGATATGGATTAATTTTTTTTTCACACTAACTAATTTTTGAATGTTAAACCAAGCTTGCATTCCCGGGATAAACCCTACTTATCATCATTTTTACATATGTTAGATTTAATTGACTAATATTTTCTTAAGGATTTTATATCTATGTTCATGAAGGATAATGAGCCTATCATTTTTTTTTCCCTTTAGTAATTCACCAGGACATAGTATGCAAGTTACACTACTCTTGGAAAATGAGTTAGGAAGCTGTTCTTTCCTTTTATGAAGGAATTTGTGTACCACTATTATTTCTTCTGTAAACATTTAATAGAATTTGCTGGTGAAGCCATTTGAACCTGGTGTTTTCTTTTTTTTTTTTTTTTAAAGATTTTATTTATTTATTTGACAGACAGAGATCACAAGTAGGCAGAGAGGCAGGCAGAGAGAGAGGAAGGGAAGCAGGCTCCCTGCTGAGCAGAGAGCCCGATGTGGGACTCGATCCCAGGACCCTGAGATCATGACCTGAGCCGAAGGCAGCGGCTTAACCCACTGAGCCACCCAGGCGCCCTGAACCTGGTGTTTTCTTAATGGAAAGATTTCTGATAACTGGGGCGCCTGGGTGGCTCAGTGGGTCAAAGCCTCTGCCTTCGGCTCAGGTCGTGATCCCAGGGTCCTGGGATCAAGCCCCGCATCAGGCTCTCTGCTCAGCAGGGGAGCCTGCTTCTTCCTCTTGCTCTCTTCCTGCCTCCCTCTCTGCCTACTTGTGATCTCTGTCAAATAAATAAAAAAATTTTTTTAAAAATTTAAAAAAAAATTATTTTGACAGATATAAGATTACTCATATTTTCTTTTTCTTTTTTTTTTTTTTACCTTGTATTGGTTCTGATAATTGTGTTTTTCAAGGAGTTTTTCCATTTTGTATAAGATGTTGAATTTATTATCATAAAATTGCTCATGGTATTCTCTCATTATTCTTTTAATGGCTATAGGGTGTGAAGTGATAACCCAGTTACTCTTTCATTCCTAGTATTAGCAATTGTTGTTTTTTTTTTTCCTTGATGAATCAAGCTAGGTGTTCATCAACTTTTTTTTTAAATTTTTTTTTAAAGATTTTATTTTTTTATTTGACAGACAGAGATCACAAGTAGGCAGAGGCAGGCAGAGAGAGAGAGGAAGCAGGCTCCCTGCTGAGCAGAGAGCCCGATGTGGGGCTCGATCCCAGGACCCAGGGATCATGACCTGAGCCAAGGGCAGAGGCTTTAACCCACTGAGCCACCCAGGCGCCCCATAGGTGTTCATCAACTTTGATCTTTTCCAGAAATCAACTTTTGGCTTTATTAATTTTCTCTACTTTTCTTATCTTGTTGATTTCAGTTATGTTTATTATCAACTGTTTTTCTCCTACTGAGAAAAGCTCCTCTCTCTGAAGTAGGAGAAAAATATGAGTACTGAGAAAACCAGAGAGTTGTAATCAAGGTGAACATGAAGTTCCTTTGGTGGCCAGATTTAAAAGATTTTAATTTGCTGCCCAGGTCTCATCCCTTTCCTCCAAAGGCCATGGGCTTTTGAGGAGAGATTTCCAACAACATCTCAAGGCTAACAGGCTTGGCTGATTACCTCCAGTAATTAATTCCCCATCTTGCTCAGCCCTCACTCACCAGAGTAGTGTCTTCTGGTCCCTTCCCTTACAACCATCCAGGGCTCCTTCCCTTCATCCAATAAAGTAATCACATCTGGTTTAGAAATGGAAGGTTCTGCTTAAAAGATAATGTGACATGAAATTATAACTCCAAAAGCCAGGTTCAAATTTGGTTAAGTTCATAATTAACTACAGATCGAAATGGTACCTTATAAAGCCTAAGAGCAAATAAATGCAAGGGAGCTGAAGAGCACTCATATTAGGGTAACTTCAGGAGCACAAGGAATAGATGGTTAAGAACAGGACTTAATATAATTTAAACCCATACAAGCTCCATTGAGAGGCAGTCTTGTGTAGTGGTTGGGAACACAGTCTGGATCCAGACTGCCTGAGTTTAAATCCTACCTTTGTTGCTGTGTTACCTCAGCCAATTATTAACCTCTTATCCCTAAGTTTTCTCATCTGAAATGAGGATAATCATAGTATATTTCTTACAGAGTTGTGAGAATTAATTAATAACACACAATGCTCAGAATAGTATCTAAGTACAAATATATGAAGCTATATATATTTACATATAAATAAATAAATATATATATATACACACACACAAACATATACACACCTATATGTGTGTTAGTTATTTTTATTGTTATCCATTTGCTGACAAGATAGTGTCTTAACTGAGACATCTTCTGATCCTTTCTAGGATTATTTACTCAATGTTAAGTGCAAAGTTCTTAGATTTTAAATTTCAACCACAAAGCAGGAAAATATGGTTGTTATAGGAAACTAAACTAAAATGTTATAGGAAACTAAACTAAATATGGTTGTTATAGGAAACAGAATGTGTTTGCTTGAGTTTTAAATGAACTTTGTGGATCCATTTCATACTTTGTAAGTTCTATAGGTTCCCCTGATTTTTAGAGACACTCAAAGCCCCTGTGTTTAGGTACTTTCCTTGCAGGTGGATTAGAATGGAGTGTTAAGTATTTGCATCAATTCTGGACTCAAATATAAGGTAAAATCTGATTTCTTGGACAATGCCTCTAGTGGTAGAATTCAAGCCAGAATTGAAGCCCAGCCCTTGGATAGCAGTGAAACAAGTAAATTACAGAGTCTGAAGAAAATGTGAAGGACAGGGGTGCCTGGGTGGCTCAGGGGGTTAAACCTCTGCCTTCGGCTCAGGTCATGGTCTCAGGGTCCTAGGATCGAGCCCCACATCGGGCTCTCTGCTCGGCAGGGAGCCTGCTTCCCCTTCTCTCTCTGACTGCCTCTCTGACTACTTGTGATCTCTCTCTGTCAAATGAATAAAATCTTAAAAAAAAAATTGCTTTAAAAAAAATGTGAAGGACAGAGCTAGATGAAAGTGATGACGCATTAAATGGAGGAGCCTTTTTCCAACCTAATGAAGCTAAAACCATTCCTTTGGAACAGAGAGAAAAAATTTATCTAGTTTTTCAAAACATAGTCCTGAAGTTGACAGCAGAGAAAGCCAACATAGTTTGGGATAAATAGCCTTACCTAGTGAGATGAAATTGCTGTAATTCTCCCACATCACATCCCTATATAAGTCCCTCTGAGCTGAGTCCAGGAATTCCCATTCTTCCTGTGAGAAGTCTATGGCCACGTCCCTGAATGTCACTGAACCCTGTAAAAATAAGACTCATGTATTACCTGTGAAAATAAATGAAATATTTTTTAAATGAAAAGGGGGGAGATCAAGGACTGCAATGCAGAGAAGGGTTCACATAACAAGCAAATGAGGTAGGGCTTATGTATCAGGGGCAGTAAGAAAATTAGTATCATTAAAGGAGAGTTCTACATGTCTTGAATAGTTCTGTGGCTACAGGTAAGATTAATTTTTTACCCAAAAATATCTGGAAATGAATAAAATAACCAAAAGGTCCCAATTAAATGAAACACTACACACAAGCCTCCTACAAGCTCTGCTTCTCTACCACAAATTCATGGGAAACGTCTTCCACCTTCTTTTCCCTTAAATGATCGTGAAAAAATATTGGTAAGAACTTCTCCCAAATGTACTACAACAGCTCTTCTAAGAAAACAGACTCAAGCTCATCATAAAGTCATATTTTCTTACAAACATTTCCTCTAGAAGGACCATTTTTTTAGTCAACTTTATAGAAATTGCTACATGATAGTCCATGCTTTGAATATTTTAGATACAGTCTTTTTTCTTTTCCTATTTAGATATTTTAATTCAGTTCAATTTCAAACATCTTCCTCAGCTCTCACAGCCTACATTATCTATTACTTGTGCATCTGGATGACCTTCTTAGTCTTTATCATCCATTATCCCTCACTGAACACTCTTCCTCATTCCTGAGTTAGAGGATACTCAACCATGATGATGTCACTTTGGACCAGTGGTTTTCAACAAGGAGTGCTTTTACTCTGCAGAAGACATCTGGCCATGTCTGGAGACAATTTTGGTTGTCACCACCTGGGGGGAGGAGGTGTGGGTGTTATAGGGATCTAATTTGTAAAGGTCAGGGACACTGTTAGATATTCTGCAATGCAGAAGACAAGTCCCCACAATAAAAGATTCTCTGGCTCAAAATATTAATAGTTCCAAGGTTGAGACACCTTGCTGTAAACCCATACATCTTGTAAAATTACACAGTGCACTTTGCTCCTGGTACTATTCTCTCAGGGTTTGCTGGAGATGATTCTCGATCTCTCTCTTTGCAGTGCTGTTCTGATTACCTCCTAATCAGCCCACTGGTGAGGGAGAGATCCCTTGGCCTAAACAGTATGAGGTGGCTCAATTCCTGACACTGGACAGATGAGATTGACAGCATTATTAGACATGTATACTCACAGCCCAGGGGAGGAGAACACCACACGTCATGCAGGGCCACACAGGGGTTGCACTCAGGAATGGAGTGAACAAGCAGGGTCTGTGGGAGGCAGGCTTTGTAGTAAAAAGAGGGTAAGGTGGCCCTAATTCCCGCAGGAGGATGTGACTGGTTTGTTTGAATAATTTTGTGGTCCAGCAAGGAGGTGAAACCCTTTAGAGTGAGGACCAGGAGGGGTTTAGGTCATCTTCCTGATAGGAAAGCTAGCCAGGTGGGAGTCTTTTTGCTGGATGGGGAGCACATCTGGCAAGAGCAGGGGAACTCATGATTAGGCCTTTGGAGCCCTGATAAAGATATCAAATAAGCATATGAAATTTTAGGCCTTACAATATAAGACCCCAATTACATTCCTACCCAATCAACCCAGTCCTAAAAGCCTTACATATGTACCTTAAGATTTCAACACATACAGAGACTGAGACCAGCCAACACTAAATCTCATCTTATATACGGGAAAACTCATGTCTGTGAAGAAGTCTGGGGTCTTCCCTTCTAGTAGTCAAACAGGACCCAATTCTTTCTTCAATCACTCCACAGATCTTCAAGGAAAGTTTTCAAAACAACGATCTCCCACTTAATATCAATAACCCATTCCTGAATATCAGACATTCTTAGACTACATTATTAAAATTACCTATTTTCCCATCATGTTAAAGCAAAGAATTCCATGGCATTATACATCAATTCCAAGCCTCCAAATAGCCTAACGGCTCCCTCCAGCACAGAACCAGAGTTCACAAGGGTTAGTTATTGTACACATATCTTTAGCTTTAGTATTTTTATTGTCCCTTTTACTGAATTCATGTTTCTCACTTGCTTTGTGTCTTTCCCCACAATTCCTTCAATACTTCTGCAACTTTTTTAGAGACTTATTTTGTACTACACAAGAGCTATACGTTAAGTGCACTATGAAAACGCATTTCAGCAAGAACATAACACTCAGTTATGACTCACACTCAGTATGAAGCTCTGATACCTCCATTCTCACCAACAGCACCAGATACACACATCCTCTTTAATGATATTTGCATGCATCTCAAAACACCTACAGATGGTTCTAACGGTCTAGGAATTATATGTGAAATATAAGGAGACTCTCCTGCAATTATCTTTTGTTAAAAAAGGTTGTACTGAACTATACAATTTCACATATATAAAGTTCTAAAAATAGGCAAAATTCATTTATAATGTTAGAAGTCAGGATAGTTGGGGGGGGGTGCCTGGGTGGCTCAGTCTGTTAAGCAGCTGCCTTCAGCTCAGGTCATGATCCTGGGGTACTGGGTTCCAGCCCTGCATTGGACCTCCTTGCTCAGCAAGGAGTCTGCCTCTTCCTCCTTCCCTACCCCTGCTCACGAGGTCTTGCTCTCTCAAATAAATAAAATCTTAAACAAACAAACAAACAAAAAGAAGTCAGGATAGTGGTTATATCTGGGCTGGGTGGGCAGGGAGTGATTGAAAAGGGGGCATCTTAGGTACTAGCAATATTCTTTTCTTGACCTGAGTACTGACAGCACAGATATGCTCAATTCATGAAAATTCATTCAGCTACACACTTAGGACTCGTGTACTTTTCTCTATGTGTGTTACGTGTCAATAAAAAGCTCAAAAACTTTGAAAAGATGTCAAATTGTGTACTGGAGACACAAATATTTCCTACATAAAACTAGACTAAAAATCACTGTGTTCAGGGGCACCTGGCTGGCTCAGTGGGTTAAAAAGACTCTGCCTTCAGCTCAGGTCATGATTCCTTGGTCCTGGGATTGAGCCCTGCATCGGGCTCTCCGCTCAGCGGGAAGCCTGCTTCTCTTCCTCTCTCTCTGCCTACTTCTCTGCCTACTTGTGATCTCTGTCTGTCAAATAAATAAATAAAATCTTTAAAAAAAAAAATCACTGTGTTCAGAGAAACATACTCTCTCTGAAATTTAAATATTAAAATCAAAAGCTGTTCTATTGGAAAATGTTAGCAAGGGGTCATTCTGCAGAAAATGCCTGCATTTTTCTCAAGGCATTTCACTTTTGCTCCCTCATGGCTCTTTACAGAAGACTTTGGAGCTAGGAGGCGGTCCACATTTGTGGAGAAGAGGGAAGGGCACCTAGAAAGGACACTGGGCTATTTGTCTCCAACCTTCATAGGACTTAGAGTTACTAAAGCAAGTTCCTGGGCAGAGTTCAAGTTAAGGGAATGAGTATGTACACATAACCTAGAGATCAACAACATTTCAAAAAGGAGAAAAGAACATCAACTTACATGGGCCATGGTTTCAAAATGCAAGAACTGGTCAGTCCTTTTCAAGATTTCTCTGTTGGGGAACTGCAAAGCCCTGATAAGCCAGATCTGAAAGAAAAAATGAGACCATGAAACCAAATGTAACTCAGAGATCCCAAAATGACTTACGTTAATGAGTTTTTTTCTTTTGCCTTCCTACTTCTTAACTATTCTCCACCACTATACCCACCACCCTGATCCCATACTCATAAAAACTAGAGGAGATGTCTGAAGAAATCCAAGCTTTGAGGAAATCCAGCTGAACAAAAGCCTGAATACTTTGGAGAAGGATTCCCCATCTGGCAATATATATCTGGTCCTGATGACGGACTCCTCCTTCCTCCAGTACAACTTTTCAGGGCTGAGAAAGGGCCATACCACCTATATACCGTCTCTCGAGCCCCCAGGATCCTGCCTGAACTTCCTAAATACGAAGCCTGAAAACCACATAGACTGAGCCTGGCAGCGGCTGCCACTGGCCTTTCCCCACCCCAAACAACTCATTACTCTATTTCCCAATCAGAACCTCTCGTACCATGACATCCTTTGCACCTCTCTCCTCTCATACCATGACCACCACAGCTAGTCAAACATTCATAGAGAACTGTTACATGATGGGTGCTTTACGTACATCACCCCACGACCCTCAGCATTGCTCTGCTATGTATTTCTTGTCATCTCACAACGGATCAGGAAACCGATGCTCAGGGGTGAAATCATTTGCCCAAATTCACAGTTATGAAGTGGCAAAGCTTTGTTCTGAGTTCATATTTCTCTAACTATAAAGTCATCTTTCAACTTTGGTTTTTGTCTCTGAAGACTAGATTTCTACTTCACTGAGAAGAACCTGAACAAGGGCAAATCACTTAAAAAAAAAAAAAGAAAAAAAAAAGAATCTTTCAAAAGATACTAAGCCTCACTACTAATTAAGGAGATGTGTATAAACCACACACAAAAATTATACTTTTACAGTGACGGGACTGGGAGATCTAAAAGACTGATGATGTCCCAGAGCAGTAACGTCATGAGGAAATGGACACAGTGTTGGTCCAAATTTATAACTATGTGAAGCAGCATTTAAACATTATAACCCTATAAACCCTAAGAACCAGTTCCCAGAACTCCACTTCTAAGACTAAAGGAACTATTTGCACATGTATATAAAGATGTCTGCAGAGGTATGCAGACAGGTATGGTTTACAGTGAATAAAGGCTGAAAAGAATCTAATCTAGGAAATGGTTAAATAGTATTGCATCTATACCACTGAAAACCAGGCACATATTAAAAGGTGATGAGGTAAAATAAAAAAAGTGATGACATTGCCCTAATTTTGATAAAATGGGTAAAGCCACTGTGTTTAAAAAAAAAAAAAATCCCATGGGGTGCCTGGGTGGCTCAGTTGGTTAAGCGTCAGACTCTTGATCTTAGCTCAGGTCTTGATCTCAGGGTCATAAGTTTGGGCCCCTAGTTGGGCTCCACTTAAAAAAAAAAAAAATGAATTAAATAAATAAAAATATATCAATCCCAACACGTGTGGCATTAAGTTCTTGTAACAGAAAAAAAAAATCACATGTACACCTAGAAGGATTAGTTAAAATGTTTACAGGAATAGCCAGCAACACTCACCACCATATTAAACACAGTGTGAACCTGACATACACAAATACTCAAAATAAGGCAAAAATTTCCCCATTTCAAGGTTTTAAGTCTTCTGTTGAACTGAGAAAAAAGCCCAGGATACTCTAAGAACAGCTGTTGTTTTTCCTGGGTGACCTTTCTTTCTTTTTTTTTTTTTTTTAAAGATTTTATATTTTGGGGGTGCCTGGGTGGCTCAGTGGGTTAAAGCCTCTGCCTTCGGCTCAGGTCATGATCCCAGGTTCCTGGGATCGAGCCCCAAATCAGGTTTCCTGCTCAGCAGGGAGCCTGCTCCCCCGCCGCCCACCCACCCCCCGCCTACTTGTGATCTCTGTCAAATAAATAAATAAAACCTTTTAAAAAAAAAGATTTTGTATATTTATTTGACATAGAGCAAAAGCATAAGCAGGGGGAGCAGCAGGCAGAGGGAGAGGGAGAAGCAGGCTCCCTGCTAAGTGGAGAGCCTGACTCAGGGCTCAATCCTACCACCCTGGGACCTGAACCTAGGGCAGACACTTAACTGACTGAGCCCCACCATGGGTCTCGAGGGACTTTTCTTTTTCTTTTTTATTTTCTTCACCTTCTAATTCATGAACCAAGCTGGAGTTCTATCTAGAAATGAATGATAAAAAATCCTTGACTAATGCCTTTTAAGTAACAACAGCAGTTTCATGGCTGCTTCCTTTCACATTTTATTGAGAAATAAATTTATTTTATTTCTGAGCCGATGCTTTAGGCTAAGATGCCTATGAAGCTTCCAGTTGGATCTGTTGGATCTCTTTGTTTTACTAATCTCACTTTGCATAAAATACCATTCAAATAAAAACTGTGAGACATTGTTAACGATACTGGAATTAAAATAAAATTTTTTAAAAACACACCCACACAGGGACGCCTGGGTGGCTCTGTTGGTTAAGCCGCTGCCTTCGGCTCAGGTCATGATCCCAGGGTCCTGGGATCGAGTCCCGCATTGGGCTCCTTGCTCAGTGGGGAGCCTGCTTCTCTCTCTGCCTCTGCCTGCTTGTGTTCTCCCGTGCGCTCGCGCTTGCTCTCTCTCTCTCTCTGACAAATAAATAAATAAATAAAATCTTAAAAAAAAAAAAAACACACCCACACAGAAAACCTATGAGACATAAATCTTACTGTATGAAATCCATTACCTCCAGACCCCAACAGCTTCAGTATAATATGGACATAACTTGATAGTACTTGCTGTCATCAGATTAATATCTCTTCCTTCTATCATAATAGGTTACTGAATAAGTCAAGAGGAATTTTTTTTAAAGTATACATAATGATGAGACTTGGCATACTGTTATAATTAATTACTGATACAGGCTTTTGTGTACCACTTTCAGGATACAAATCTTAGCTCTGACAGTTATTAACTATGATTCTAGACATGTCACTCAACTTTCCAGCCTTAGTCACCTCCCATAAAAAAAATGGTGATAATTATAGATTCTAACTCAAAAGGCTGTTATGAGGATTAAATAAGACCTCACATATAATAAAGCACTTAAAATAGCAAATAAACAGTAAATAAAAGTCAGTTATATCACTGAAAATGAAGAATACTACATACATTTTCCATAAAAAACTTGAGCTTCTCAGCCCTGCTCTTAGAATGCTAGCTAATAAATTTCAAACTTCACATTGATAAGCAACTCCTCCTGATTAACAACAATTTACAAAAGGGGGTTCAAGGATGGATGAAGCCAAAGTGGGAAAATACTCACAATTTTTGGATCTGGGTGATGAGAAAAAAGATGGAATTACAACATAATAGTAACAATTAAATCTACTGAGCACTTATTATGTGTCAAGCACTCTCTGAGGACTTCATATATAATTAATTCATCTTTTCATAGCAATCCTATATGGCAGTTTCTATCATTATCCTTTCACAGATGAAGAAACTGTGGCACAAAAAGATGATATAAATTACCCCAATTCCACCTAGCTCTAAGTGGCAGTTTTAAGACTACATCACTGGTAATTTAGCTCCACAACTCAACCGCCTCTCCTAAAACCACATAAATATAAGACCACTCATGCTGTCAAAAACTTCAAACCATTTCTCAAATTTCTACTAACATCCTCCATTCCCTTCCCTCGTTAACACAGACCTCTCCATTAAAAACCCTGTCACATTACAACTTCTTAAAAGCCTCAAAAGCAGAAAACCCTGTCACCAATCGAACTATCTCTTACCTTTGCCTGCTTTTGAATTCAGGACAGTGGTAAAGATCAAAGACATCTAGCATATGATTCCAACTAAACTGTGATCCTCTCAACAAATCAAAGCCTAGAATAAAGCCCTGCAGTTGGCCTCCCTTCAGGAGGTTTACTTGCTAGCCATTTAGACGATTTGAAAGAAACAGCTCACAGAAGGAATTAAATGACTGCCAAAGGTTCATGGGAATACCCACTGGAGAGGAGGCAGGACGTAACCAGATCGCCCCTATCATTCACTGGGAAAGAAGAGCAAAGTACCAGGTCTATGGATAGGATATTTCCAGCGTTAAAACCTAACCAGCAAAAGACCACCTGGAACAAGCTTGTACAGTCCAACAAAATCAGATTTATTGACTTAAGAGAAGGATGAAATTCCACAGGAAGGGCTGGAATGCAATGGAGGAGGAGAAGAAAAGATCTTCTGTAAAGGGCTGAATTCCTACGGAAGGATTTTGAAGGATGTATGGGAAGTAGGGAACAAGAGACTAGAGAAGGCAGAGATTAATTGGAGATTAAGTATTATCTTGAAGGGAGAGCAGTTTAGCAACTGGGTATCTCCAGCAATAAAATAAAAAATGGCAAAACAAGTCTGGAGCATCATTGGTAAAACAGCTGTAATCTCTCAAAAAGGGAGTTGTTATAGCATTTTACAACTGCTGCATGAATAATAACTTTCTATTAATTCTGCAGCTGGCTTTATCTGTCTCTTCTCTCCCAGCCGGATTAATGCAAGGGCTGTTTTTTCTCTTTTCAGTCCGCACGCATTTTTCATTCTTTCCCAGGAGATGCAAAGGTTTCCATGTCCAGAAAAAAAAAAAAGTTACATTTCACGAACAAAGGATATAGACATACAAATGGTTATCTTCTCTTTTCTCGCTCCTTCCTGAAGACCGGCAGGATTGGGGAAAAGACACGAATCCTGAGACATTAAGCCTTTCTTGGAACTCAGCCCGCCTTGGCTAACTCAAAACACACCCCCGCTATCACACTTGCTCCCACCAGCCACCACGCACAGAACCCAATGGAACTAAGAGGGAGTCCGAGGTTAAGCTCAGCCTTCTCGGTATCAGAGAAAGGCCGAGTACAAAGGCCAAGTCTGGAATCTGTCTCCGAAGTCATGGTAGTTTCCTTACGAGGGAGCTCTGAATAAGCTGTGGTTCTCAGAGCTGCAATTCTCAAGACCGCGTCTTTTTGTTGGGGGCCTTCACTCGGGTTCATACATCTAACTCGGAGCCATTCTGGGCCGAGGGATATGTGCAGCCCTTACGCGGAAAGGGAAAGGACGCCTCAGGGTACCTGATGCCCACTCAGCGTCACAAATTCCACAACTCAGTACAACCCGGTTCACACAGAGGCCTGCGCCGCCCCCGCGCCGCCCCCGCGCCGCCCCCGCGCCCATTTCCTCAATGCACGCGACCAACTCACCTCTCCGAGCGGACAGCAGCTAGAAAGCCGGAAGGCAACAAGGAGCAGAGGCCTGTGGGAAATGTAGTCTTCGGTAGGGAGGGCCCGCCCCGCCCCAAATTGCTGAGCGGAGTGCGCAAGCGCGGGTGCTAGCTGTTGCTGAGGAGATCGCTGGGAAACCTTTGGGGCTTGAGGGTGGGCAGCCAGGGGAGGTTCTTCAGGGATACCTGGGACCAGGAAGCGCGTTCTGGGAGCTTGTAGTGCTTGTCGCAGAAGTACTGGTATGTTTTAGAAAGAAGTCTTAACACCCCAAACACATAATGTACCTACTAGGCGCACAGCAGGTGCCCAGTATATATGCCCAAGTAGGATGTGGATATATGTCAAGTTCTGAATAAAAATATCCCCATACCGTATCAGAACGGGGAGCGGACGACACAGAAGGATAGCGCGTGCTTGCTCGAGCTCTCTCCTTCCCTTTCTTCCTCTTCTCGGTTTTTTTCTCCTTCTTGGCAGTTGTGAACAAATTGTTCTATAAATTCTGTTGGGTTAAGGTGATCAATAAAGTTGCCCTCCCCCACCCTCTTATCGGCCATTTCTCTTTCCTCAGTTTCAGTTCCCAGCCCTCAAAGGCCATCCCAAGCAGACACTCATCGTTTGGTGAGAAGATCGACAGTAGCCTAATGCTGTGTCACAATGTGTACATCATTCACCTCACTTCCTCGCATTATTAGGCATTTTATCATCTCACATCACAAGGTGAGTAGGGCAAATAAGGTATTTTGGGAAAGAGAACACATTCACATAACTTTTGTTATATTGCAAAAGCTTTGCAACATACAACATAGTTATAGTTGTTATATTTCATTATTATTTCTGTTAACCTCTTACTGTCCCTAATTTATAAATTAAACTTTATTATAGGTATGTATGTATAGAAAAAAAACAACAACAGTATATATGGGGTTCAGTACTATCTACCCTTCCAGGGATCCCCTTTGGGTCTTGAAAAGTGCCCTCTGAGAGTAAGGGGGAACTAATGAGTTGTCATTCAGATGTCCTTTATTCTTACTGATTTTTAAAAATCTAGTAATTAGAGGTATGAGAAAAATGTGTTTATTTCTGTTTTCCCTTTAGTTCCATCGGGTTTTGTTTCAGGTATTATCAAGCTCTGTTACAAAGTGCATACATTTATAATGTTTTTGTCTTCCTGATGAAGAGGATTGAAAAGTGAACATTAGGAAGAGTATCTTCAGAAGAAAGCTCAGGTGAGTAATCATTGAATTTGTCATGTCCTGGGTTCATTCAGGAAAGGAATGGGATAAGCCCACCAGGATTTATCTACCACTGCAGCATCCTCCCCATCTCAAATATTTTGATACAGTAGTTAATAGATGGAAGAATTTGTTCTTCTCTCAAGAATATAAAACTTTAAAAAAAGAATATAAAAATTAGAAATTATTTGAAAATGTCGAGGCCAATCTTATTCTCATTTTGCAAATAGGAGAATATATCTGAAGTAGGAGATACATGAAAACTACAATTTTAGATTTGTCAATTTCTCCCTTGAGTTGGTTCAGTTTTTGCTTTGTGTATTTTGAAGCTCTATTATATAGTATAGTCACATTTATGATTGTGTGTCTTCCCAGTGAATTGATCCTTCTATTATGAAACATTTCTTTATGTCTCATCTTAACGTCTATTTTGTCTAGTATTAGTATAGTCACTTTAGTTTTCCTATGCTTACTGCTTGGCTGGTATATCTTTTTCCATTTTTTTTCCTTGCATCTACCTGTGATTTTATATTTAAAATATGTTTCTGATAGATACCATGTGATTTGAGTTTCACATTTTTTATCCAGTATGATAGTCTCTGTTTTTTTCATTGAAATACTTATCCATTTATATTTATGTAATTATTAATTTGATTGGATTTATATTTACTATTTGGTTGATTTCTATTTGCCACATTTTTAAAATTAACTATCCTTTCCTCTCTTTTTTGGAGAACTGATTAATTTTTTCTGGTATATTTGAATTTTTCTGTTGGCTCTTTACTATACCTTATGCATCTTGTTAGAGGTTGCTATAGGGCTTAAAATATGCATCCTTATTAAATATAGTTTACTTAGAATTAATATTGTACCACTCTGTGTAAAGTATAAGAACCTTGTAAACAGTATCATTTCATTTACACTTCTTATTCTTTTTTTTTTTTTAAGATTTTATTTATTTATTTGACAGAGAGATAGAGAGATCACAGGTAGGCAGAGAGGCAGGCAGGGAGTGAGGGGGAAGCAGGCTCCCTGCTGAGCAGAGAACCTGATGCAGGGCTCGATCCCAGGACTCTGAGATCATGACCTGAGCCGAAGGCAGAGGCCCCAACCACTGAGCCACCCAGGCGCCCCTCCTTCCTATATTTTCATCTAAAGACAATTCTCTTCAACTTGAAGAATTTCCTTTACTATTTTCTAAACTGCTGTTCTGCTAGTTATAATCTAAATTTTAATTTATCTGAAAATATCTTTATTTCATCTTCGTTTTAATTTTTTATTAACATATACTGTATTATTTGCCCAAGGGGTACAGGTCTGTGAATCATCAGGCTTACACATTTCACAGCACTCACCATAGCGCACACCCTCCCCAATGTCCATCACCCAGCCACCCTATCCCTACCTCCCCACCCCCCAGCAACCCTCAGTTTGTTTCATGAGATTAAGAGTCTCTTATCGTTTGTCTCATCTTCATTTTATTTTATTTTTTTTTAAGATTTTATTTATTTATTTGAGAGAGAGACAGTGAGAGCATGAGCGAGGAGAAGGTCAGAGGGAGAAGCAGACTCCCCATGGAGCTGGGAGCCCGATGTGGGACTGGGTCCCGGGACCCCGGGATCATGACCTGAACCGAAGGCAGTCGTCCAACCAACTGAGCCACCCAGGCGTCCCTCATCTTCATTTTAAAAGCATATTTTCTCTGGAAACAGAACTCTGAATTGACATATTTTTCTTTAATTCTTCTTTTTTTTTTTTTAATTTGACAGACAGAGATCACAAGCAGGCAGAGAGCAGGCAGAGAGAGAGAGGGAAGCAGGCTCCCCACTGAGCAGAGAGCCCGATGTGGGGCTCGATCCCAGGACCCTGAGATCATGACCTGAGCTGAAGGCAGAGGCTTTAACCCACTGAGCCACTCAGGCACCCCTTCTTTAATTCTTTGAAGATATTATTCCATTGTCTTTTCGCTACCGTTGTTTCTAATTAAAAGTCAGCGTTATTCATACTTTTGGTCTCCAATATTTTATGTATTGTTTTTCTCTATCTGATTATAAGATTTTCTGTTTGTTGAATTTTGGTAGTTTTGGTCATAATTTTTGTTCTACCACATTCTGTTACTCCTCTCATTCTAGAACTTTAGTTATAAGTCTTGTTTCATAAGTGCCTTTGTTTGTTTTTTCAGTCTTTTTCCTTTTTAAAGTACTTCAGATTGGATTATTATTGATCTATCATGGTGATTACCGGCTATTTCTTCTGATGCCTCCCATCTATTCTTATGTTCATTCAGTGAAATTTTCATTTCAGTTTATTCTGCTATAAAACTTTCATTTTCTTTTTTTAAGATTTATTTATTTATTTGAGAGAGAGAGTGCAAGTGGGAGGCAGGGCAGAGGAAGAGGGATAAGCAGACTCCCACTGAGTGGGGAGCCCATAAAAGCTCTATCCCTGGACCCTGAAATCATGACCTGAGTTGAAACCAGGAGCCAGGTGCTTAACTGACTGAGCCACTCAGGCACCCCATAAAACTTCCATTTTTAGTTCTATTTTATACATTCTGTTTTTCTGCTAGAGTTCCTATTGTTGATGCAAAATGAACAAACCTTTTGGAATCTCTAAGAGAGTTTTATTTGACCCCAGGTTAGGACAGCTGCCCAGGAAATGTTTTTTCGTGCTCTTCACAACAAAGAAAGTGCTCCAGAGAATGAACAGTTTTTACAGGGTTATATAGTTTTTCACATCTTGTAAAAGCTCACAAGATTATAATTACCATATAGGCAGGAATCATAAAACTTAAAGTCAAGAAATGCAGGGACTAGGAACGTTTATCAATAAGTATCTCAAGGAGAAGATGGTTTTCCTTTAGTTACTCATTCACAAAGCAGATGTACAATGCAAGCATGACAGACCATAAATCAGGCTTTTGGTTTGAACAAAGTTTATATACAGTCATGCTGACTTAGAAAGAAATCTAAAAATGGCTTCCTTTGTGTATCCACCCTCTAGAGAGTTTCTCTCGTCATTGCCCATTTATTCATTATGACCATATTTTCCATTAAGTTAATAAACATATTTATACTGCCTTCTAATTCTAATATCTGTGTAATCTCAAGTTCTATTTCTACTGGTTGCCTTTTTCCTGCTTATGGATCACATTTGCCAGCTTTTTTGAATGCCTAGCCATTTTTTATTGTATATTATACATCATAGATACTATGTTGTTGAGAGCTTGGAATTTGTTATCTTACTTTAAAGAATATTGATTTTCTTTATAGTGGCTGGTAAATTTTCTGGCAAATCAGTTTGATCCTTTCAAGGCCTACTTTGAAGCTTTCTTCCGGTAGCTTTAGAGTAGCCTTTGCTTTAGGTCTAACATAGCCCTACACTTAAAATGTTGACTTTCTAGGGCATCAGCCAACTACGAGGGTGTGCAGAAGTGTTTATCCACTCTGCGTGTTTTGAATTTCCTGTTTCCCAGCACTGTGTAACTTCTAGAATCACTGTTCAGCTCACAGCTCTCCAGCAGTTGTTCTCTGCTAGGTTATGTAGAGTCTCCCTGTACATGCACCCCTTAGTATTAAGATTTTAAGAAGATGCCTATGCATAGTTCTGGGACTCTTTCTTTGCAGAGAACTATTTTCTTGATCCTACCCCATAAATTCCAGTCACCTAGGCATTCCCAGTTTTTTTTTTTTTTTAAATATTTATTTATTTATTTATTTGTCAGACAGAGATCACAAGTAGGCAGAGAGGCAGGCAGAGACTGAAGAGGAGAAGCAGGCTCCCCGCTGAGCAGAGAGCCTGATGCGATGCAGGGCTCTATCCCAGGACCCTGGGATCATGACCTGAGCCGAAGGCAGAGGCTTTAACCCATTGAGCCACCCAGGCGCCCCTCCCAGAGAGTTTTGTAATCTAACTTAAAGTCCAGAATTGTGATGCCTCCAGCTTTGCTATCCTTTTCAAGATTGATTTGGCTATTTGAGCTCCATACACATTTTAGGATTGTTTGTTCTAGCTCTGTGAAAAATGCTGTTGTTATTTTGATAGGGATTGCTTTAAATTTGTAGATTGCTTTGGGTCATATAGACATTTTAACAACATTTTTTCTTCCAATCCATGAATATGGATTGTTTTTCCATTTCCTTATGTCGTCTTTAGTTTCTTTCATGAATGTTTTATAGTTTTCGGAGTACAGGTCTTTCACCTCTGGTTAGGTTTATTCCTAGGTATCTTATTATTTTTGGTGCAATTTTAAATGGGATTTTAAAAAAAAATTTTTAAGATTTTATTTATTTATTTGACAGAAGAGAGAGAGATCAGGCAGAGAGGCAGGCAGAGAGAGAGGAGGAAGCAGCCTCTCTGCTGAGCAGAAAGCCCAATGCGGGGCTCGATCCCAGGACGCTGAGACCATGACCTGAGCTGAAGGCAGAGGCTTAACCCACTGAGCCACCCAGGCGCCCCTTAAATGGGATTTTTAAAAAATTTCTCTTCCTGCTTCTTCATTATTGGTGTATGAAATGCAACAGATTTCTGTAGATTGATTTTGTGTCCTGTCACTTTACTGAATTCATTGATCAGTTCTAGCAGTTTTGGGGTGGAATCCTTTGGGTTTTCTATGTATAGTATCACATCATCTGCAAATAGTGATTTGGATTCCTTTTTTATTGTTACTGTTGTCCTGATTGCTGTAGCTAGGACTTCCAGTATTATGTTGAATAAAAGTGGTGAGAGTGGACATTCTTGTCTTGTTCCTGACCTTAGGGGAAAGGCTCTCAGTTTTTCCCCATCGAGGATGATCTTAGCTGTGGGTTTTTCATATATGGCCTTTATTTTGTTGAGGTATGTTCCCTTTAAATCTACTTTGTTAAGGTTTTTTTTTTTTTTAAGATTTTATTTATTTATTTGACAGAGAGAGAGCACAAGTAGGCAGAGAGGCAGGCAGAGAGAGGGGAAAGCAGGCTTCCCGCTGAGCAGAGACCCTGATGCGGGGCTTGATCCCAGGACCCCGAGATCAGGACCCGAGCTGAAGGCAGAGGCTTAACCCACTGAGCCACCGAAGCGCCCCTTGTAGAGGTTTTTTAAAATGAATGGATGTTGTACTTCGTCACCTGCTTTTTCTGCATTGATTCAAATGAACGTATGATTCTTATCCTTCCTCTTACTGATGTGATGTATCATGTTGATTCATTTGCAAGTCTTTTTTTTTTTCTCTAAAGATTTTATTTATTTATTTGACAGACAGAGATCACAAGTAGGCAGAGAGGCAGACAGAGACAGAGAGAGGGGGAAGTAGGCTCTCTGCTCAGCAGGGAGCCCAATGCGGGGCAGACCCCAGGACCCTGGGATCATAATCCACTGAGCCACCCAGGTGCCCCTCATTTGCAAATCTTTTTTTTTTTTTTTAAGATTTTATTTATTTATTTGACACACAGAGAGAGGGAACATGAGCAGGAGGAGTGGAAGAGGGAGAAGCAGGCCTCCCGATGTGCAGGGAGCCCGACCTGGGGCTCGATCCCAGGACCTTGGGATCATGACCCAAGCTGAAGACAGATGCTCAACTGACTGAGCCACCCAGGTGTCCCTCATTTGCAAATCTTAAACCACACTTGCAACACAGGAATAAATTCCATTTGATCATGATGAATGACTTTTTTAGTCTGTCGTATTTGGTTTGTAGTATTTTATTGATAATTTTTGCATTTATGTTCATCAAATTTATTGGCCTATAGTTCTCTTTTTTTGTGGTGTCTTTATCTGGTTTTGGTATCAGGGTAATGCTGGCTTCATAGAAAGAATTTGAAAGTTTTCCTACCTTTTCTAGTTTTTGGAATATTTTGAGAAAAAAAGGTATTAACTCTAATTTAAATGTTTGGTAGAATTTGCCTACGAAACCATCTGGTCCAGGATTTTTGTTTGTTTTGATTCGCATTCCATTTCATTGCTGGTAATCAGTCTGTTCAAATTTTCTATTTCTTCCTACTTCAGTTTTGGTAGGTTATATGTTTCTAGGAATTTATCCAATTCTTCTAGGTTGTCCAATTTATTGACATATAGTTTTCATAATTTTTTGTAAATAATTTTTAAAAATATTTTATTTATTTATTTGACAAGGGACAAGCAGTGGGAGCACCAGGCAGAGGGAGAAGCAGTCTCCCCACTGAGCAAGGAGTCTGACTTGGGGCTCAATCCCAGGACCCTGGGATCATGACCCAAGCTGAAGGCAGATGCTCAACTGAGCCACCCAGGCGCCCCAGTTTTACATAACATTCTATTATAATTTTTTGCATTTCTGTGGTATTGGTTTCTATTTCTACTCTCTCATCTGTAATTTTATTTATTTGGGTCCTTTCTCTTTTTTCCTTGCTAAATCTGGCTAGAGGTTTATCAATTTTATTGATATATTCAAAGAACCAGCTTCTAGTTTCATTGATCTGTTCTATTGTGTTTTTAGTTTCTGTATCTTTATTCCTGCTCTACTCTTTATTATTTCCTTCCTCCTGGTGGTTTTATTTTATTTTTTTTTAAAGATTTTATTTATTTGACAGACAGAGATCACAAGCAGGCAGAGAGAGAGGAGGAAGCAGGCTTCCTGCTGAGCAGAGAGCCCAATGCAGGGCTCCATCCCAGAACCCTGGGACCATGACCTGAGCCGAAGGCAGAGGCTTTAACCCACTGAGCCACCCAAGCGCTCCTCCTTCCTTCTGGTGGTTTTAGATTTTGTTTGTTACTCTTTTTCTAGTTCCTCTAGATGTAGGGTTGGGTTATTTGAGATTGTTCTTGGTTCTTGAAGTAGACCTTAATTGCTATAAACTTCCCTCCTGGCAACTGCTTTTGCTGTATCCCAAAGGTTTTGAAACATTGTATTTTCATTTTCCTTTATTTCCATGTTTTTTTTTATTTCTTCTTTTATTTCCTGGTTAATCCATTAATTGTTTAGTAGCATGTTATTTGACCTTCATGTATTTGTGGTCTTTCCAGATTTTTTCTTGTGGTTAACTTCTAACATTGTGGTTAAAAGATACATGGTATAACTTTGATCCTTTTGGATTTTTTGAGGTTTGTTTTTTGGCCTAATATGTGATCTCTTTTGTAGAATGTTCCATGTGCACTTGAAAAGAATGTGTATTCTGCTGTTTTGGAATAGAATGGTCTGAATATATCTGTTAAATCCATCTGGTCCAGCAAGTCACTCAAAGCCATTGTTAACTTGCTGACTTCCTGCATAGATGATCTGTCCATTGATGTAAGTGGGGTTATTATTATTATTGTATTTATTATCAATTAGTTCCTTTATGTTTGTTATTAACTGTTTTATGTTTGAGTGCTCCCATGTTGGGTGCATAAATATTTACAATTGTTATATCTTCTTGCTGGATTTTTCCCTTTATTATTATACAGTGTCCTTCTTTCTCTTATTATAGTCTTTGTTTTAAAGTGTATTTTGGGGCGCCTGGGTGGCTCAGTGGGTTAAGCCGCTGCCTTTGGCTCAGGTCATGATCTCAGAGTCCTGGGATCGAGTCCCGCATCCGGCTCTCTGCTCAGCAGGGAGCCTGCTTCCTCCTGTCTCACTGCCTGCCTCTCTGCCTGCTTGTGATCTCTCTCTGTCAAATAAATAAATAAAATCTTAAAAAAAAAAAAATAAAGTGTATTTTGTTGGGGCACCCGAATGGCTCAGTCCTTTAAGCATCTGCCTTTGGTTCAGGTCATGATCCCAGAGTCCTGGGATCAAGCCTTGAGTGGGGGGGAAAGTCCCTGCTTAGCAGGTAGTCTGCTTCTCCCTCTCCCTCTGCTGCTCCCCCTTCTTGTGCTCTCTCGATTGCACTCTCTCTCTCAAATAAATCTTTTTTTTAAAAAGTGTATTTTGGGGGCGCCTGGGTGGCTCAGTGGGTTAAGCCGCTGCCTTCGGCTCAGGTCATGATCTCAGGATCCTGGGATCGAGCCCCGCATCGGGCTCTCTGCTCAGCAGGGAGCCTGCTTCCTCCTCTCTCTCTGCCTGCCTCTCTGCCTGCTTGTGATCTCTCTCTGTCAAATAAATAAATAAAATCTTTAAAAAAAATAAATAAATAAAAATAAAAAGTGTATTTTGCCCATTGTAAGTATTGCCACTCCAGATTCCTTTTGACATCCATTTGCATGACAAATATTTTCCAAACCCCTCACTTCAGGGATGCCTGGGTGGCTCAGTGGGTTAAGCCTCTGCCTTCGGCTTGTGTCATGATCTCAGGGTCCTGGGATCGAGCCCTGCATCGGGCTCTCTGCTCAACAGGGAGCCTGCTTCCCCCTCTCTCTCTGCCTGCCTCTCTGCCTACTTGTGATCTCTCTCTGTCAAATAAGTGAATAAAATCTAAAACAAACAAACAAACAAAAACCAAACTAAACCCCTCACTTTCAATCTGCAGATGTCTTTAGGTCTAAGATGAGTCTCTTGTAAGAAGCATATGGATGAGGGGCACCTGGGTGGCTCAGTGGGTTAATCTTCTGCCTTTGGCTTAGGTCATGATCCCAGGGTCCTGGGATCGAGCCCCACATCAGGCTCTCTGCTCAGTGGGGAGCCTGCTTCCCTTCCTCTCTCTCGGCCTGCCTCTCTGCAGATCTCTGTCTGTCAAGTAAATAAATAAAATCTTTTTAAAAAAATGACTTAAAAAAGAAAAAAGAAGCATATGGATGCATCGTTCTTTTTTTTTAAATTTTATTTATTTGACAGACAGAAATCACAACTAGGCAGAGAGGCAGGCAGAGAGAGAGAGGAGGAAGCAGGCTCCCTGCTGAGCAGAGAGCCTGATGCAGTGCTCGATCCCAGGACCCTGGGATCATGACCTGAGCTGAAGGCAGAGGCTTTAACCCACTGAGCTACCCAGGCGCCCCTAATGGATGCATCGTTCTTTTATCCATTCCGTTGCCCTATGTCTTTTGACTAGAGCATTTAGTCCATTTACATTCATAGAGTTACTGATAGAAATGTATTTATTGCCATTTTATTACTTGTTTTGTGGTTGTTTCTGAAGATTTTCTCTGATCCTTTCTTGTCTTTCTCTCTTTCGTGGTTTGCTGGCTTTCTTTTGGGTTACCATTGGGCTTATATATGACCTCTTCTACATATAGCAGTCTATATTAAGTTGCTAGTCATTTAAGTTTGAACCCATTCATTACTCCTCTCCTCTGCATATTTTAGGTATATGGTATCATATTTTACATCTTTTTATTTTGTGAGTTCCTTGCCTGATTTTTCAAAGGAAAGCATTTTTACTGCTTTTGGGTATCCTACCTTCATACTGTCGTTTTTGGTCTCTCCTTTCCACTCGAAGAGTCCCTTTTAATATTTCTTGCAGGGCTGGTTTAGTGGTGGTGAATTCCTTTAGTTTTGCTTGTCTGGGAAACTCTTAATCTCTCCTTGTATTCCGAATGATAGCCTTGCTGGACAGAGTTTTCTTGGCTTCAGACTTTTCCCATTCTGCACTTTGAATATATCATGCCATTCCTTTCTGGCTTGGAAAATCTGCAGATAGCCTTATGGGGTTTCCTTTGTATGTAATTGTCTTCTTCTATCTTGATACTTTTATTTATTTATTTTAAAAGATTTTATTTATTCATCGGGGAGAGAGAGAGAGGGAGGGAGAGAGCGCATGAGCAGGAGGAGGGACAAAGGGAGGGAAGAAGCAGACTTCCCACTGAGCAGGGAATCTGATATGCGGCTCAATCCCAAAACTCCAGGATCATGACCTGAGCTGAAGGCAGACTCTTTTTTTTTTTTTTTTTTTAAAGATTTTATTTATTTGTCAGAGAGAGAGGGACAGAGAGCGAGCACAGGCAGACAGAATGGCAGGCAGAGGCAGAGGGAGAAGCAGGCCCCCCGCCAAGCAAGGAGCCCGATGTGGGACTCGATCCCAGGACGCTGGGATCATGATCCGAGCCGAAGGCAGCTGCTTAACCAACTGAGCCACCCAGGCGTCCCTGAAGGCAGACTCTTAATTGAGCCACCCACGGGCCCTTGTCTTGCTACTTTTAATATTTTTGCTCTATCACTGTATTTTAACAGCTTAACTACAATATATCTTGGTGTGGATCTGTTTTTGTGGATTTTGCTGGAGGTTCTCTGTGCCTTTTGAATCTGGATATTTGTTTCCTTCACCCACATACAGAAGTTTTCAGCTATTGTTTCTTAAATTCTCTGCCCCTTCTTTTCTCTCTCTTCTTCTTCTGGGACTCCTGTAATATGAATGTTATTACATTTGATGGAGTCACTGAGTTCCCTAAGTTATTCTTATACTGTGTAATTCTTTTTTTCTCTCTTTTGTTTAGCTTGATTACTTTTCATTACTCTGTCTTCTAGGTCATTAATTTGTTCCTCTGCTTCTTCCAACCTGCTGGTCATTCTACCAAGAATGTTTCTCTTTTCATTTATTGAGTCCTTTATCTCTGCTATGTTATTCCTTATTTCTATGTTAATGGTCTCACTGATGTCCTCCACTCATTTGTTAAGTCCGGTGAGTATCCTTATAATCACTGTTTTAAATTCTCCATCAGGCATGTTACTTATATTTGTTTCACTTAGATCTCTGCTGTGGCCTTGTCCTGTTTTTTTATTTGGGAAAAATTCCTTTGTCTTCTCATCTTATCTAAGTTTCTGTACCTGTTTCTTTGTCTTAGGAAGGTATGCTACATCTCTTGTTTTCAAGGGTAATAGCTTCATGACGAGGAGTAATGCCATGTAGTGTCCCCTGTCCACTGGACCTGGCACTTCTGGAAGTGTCTCCAATGTGTGCGTGCAGTCCCCTGTGCTGTGCTGGCCACTTTTTCCTTCAGGTCAGTCATCTGCAGAGACTCTCTGCTTGTTGTGGACAGTGAATACTTTTATGTATTTATCTATCTACTTATTTATCTACTTATTAAAGATTTTATTTATTTATTTGACAGACAGAGATCACAAGTATGCCGAGAGGCACGCAGAGAGAGAGGGGGGAAGCAGGCTCCCCACTGAGCGGAGAGTCTGATGTGGGGCTTGATCCCAGGACCAACCGTGACCTGAGCTGAAGGCAGAGGCTTTAACCCACTGAGCCACCCAGGTGCCCCTGTTTATTTATTTTTAAAGATTTTATTTATTCATTTGAGAGAGAGAGTGAGAGAGAGCGCACGAGTTGACCTGAATGTGGTACATTTTAACTAGGTGTGCTCTGGTCTGCTTGTGAAATGAGATCTATCACTGCAGCCATGGGAAGTGAGGCCTCACAAAACTCCCAGGTTAGGAGACATGATATTGAGTCAGTCTTCTCAGGGAAGGGGCATGCTAAGCTGGGACTGAGGACAGTGTGACTGGGAAGAGTGGTTCTTCAGTGCAGGGATGTGGGGCTTGGTGTAAAGAAGTTAGGTGGTGACTGGGGTGCCTAGGTGGCTCAGTTGGTTAAGCGACTACCTTCAGCTCAGGTCATGATCCCAGGGTCCTGGGATTGAGTCCCACATCGGGCTCTCTGCTCAGTGGGAAGCCTGCTTCTCCCTCTCCCTCTGCTGCTCTGCCTGCTTGTGTTCTCTTACTCTGTCTATCAAATAAATAAATAAAACCTTTAAAAAAGAAGAAGAAGTTAGGTAGTGTGTATGGGCCCTTTGGTGGTTTCCTCAGGTGGCCCTGTGCTTATGCTGAGCAATGGCTGAGGGAAATGGTGCCTCCCAGTTCCTTTCTTCTTAGAGGGCTCTCTCTGAACGCTACCTCTCTGGGACTCTCCAAGATAAGCAAGTAGCCTCCCCACTGAGTACCCCAGGAGCTCTTTAGATTGCTGTTTCCACGCTCTATGTCTGTGGGCTGAATGCCCTGCCTTTTCCCCAGGAACGGCCCCGATGCCCTCGAAGCTCTCCTAGAGCCAAGCATGCTGACCTTTAAAACTCCAAGCATTAAGCCCCGCTGGTTGCAAGAACTCACGAAATTTGGACCTTCTCACTTTCCAAACCAGTTGCTATGGGGATTCATTTTCCCTGTGTGCTGTCTCTCACCCTTCTCTGCAACCATGGTTCCCTTGCTGCTGCTTGCAACCACGATCTGTTTCTCTCCCAAGTGGTGTCTCCACAATTCCTCCCTTCATCAGTGTGGCTTCTTCTCTACCTTTATTTGTGGAGTATTTTCTGCCAGTCTGCAGATCGATTTCATGATCAGTTTAGGATGATATGATAGGTGTGTAGTTGTATTTGTGAGCCAAGGGTCCTCCTAGTCCACCACCATCTTTCCCTCCTAATCCACTCTTTTAATTTCCTTGTCCCACCCCAGTTCTGCCTTAAAATCTTCCTATTTCATGTAGTTCCAGAGCTCCTTTCTACCTGCAAGATGGGATGCTGCCGGCTTCAGGAGTCATGGAATAAAACCAATAGACTTTGAGGTTCACTCATGTTGAATTTTGTTTTTTAACAACACACACATATATAATTATAGATAAATGTGTATACTTGGGAATATGTATATATACAAATATATTCTTTAGTGTTGTCTGCTGAGAGGGCCTGGAAGCAATGATATCCCAGGGAGAATGAGCAATCCCTCTGCCCAGATCTTGGTTTCTAATACCATTCTAAAATGAAAAGAATAATAGCTCTTGGAGAAATGGCTGATAATAGGACTAGGCAGGGAATATACAAGGTAAGCCTGGAATATCTTTTAGTACCAGATCGTAAAGGAAGTGCTCAAAAACAAAATGATGAAGATTTGTCAAAGGAATATAGGAGCCAACTGAAAGAACTTACAATAGCCAGAGCTGGAACAGTTTGAGGAAAAAAATAAAATAAATACCCATGAGTCCATCCTGATATAAATAAATGGTTGAATAAATTTAAAAAATGGGAGTTGGGACACCTGGCTGGCTCAGTCAGTAGAGCATGTGACTCTTGATCTCAGGGTTGCAAATTCAAACCCCACAGGAGGTATAGAGATTACTTTTTTAAAAAATGGAAAAGAATAGATGAAAGAGGGCACCTGGGTGGCTCAGTGGGTTAAGCCGCTGCCTTTGGCTCAGGTCATGATCCCAGGGTCCTGGGATCGAGTCCCACATCGGGCTCCTTGCTCAGCGGGGAGCCTGCTTATCTCTCTGCCTCTCCCTGCCACTTCGCCTACTTGTGCACTCTCTCTTTCCCTCTGACAAATAAATAAAATAAAAATAAATTAAAAAAATAAAAAAAAAGAATAGATGAAAGAATAGACAAATCTCCCATATGGAAGAATTCTAGATAATATTTTTATATGTTACTCCTCCTTAGGCATTTGGAGCATTCCTTCCTACATGTTAACTATGGACTGTGCATAGCGACTTCCTTCCAAATAATAAAATATCCTACAAAGGGTAAAAAGTAAACTTTACAGTGGAGAAACCTGGCAAACACTTCCTCAGCGAGGTGTTTAAGGCTAACAATTCAGTGATAAGTTATGTTAATAGCATGCCTTTGATAAGATTTTTTGAGAATGTTAGTTGTGGTCTTTCTCCCCCAAAATCCAAACCCCCAGTCTAACTAGGGGGAGAACATTAAGCAATCCCAATCCCAACTTTAGTGACAGTCAGTACTTCTCAAAACTCATCAAAAACAAGGAAACTCAGAGAAACAATCTTGAGGAGCATAAGGAGACAGGATGACTAAATATATGTATTCTGGGTAGGATTCTGGAACAGAAGGAGGACATTAGGAAAACTAAGGAAAATTGACTGGAGTATGGGGCTTTAGTTAATCATGTATCAATATTGGTTCATTAGTTGTGATAAATGTACCATAGGAATGTAAGATGTTAAGAAAAGGAGAAACTGGGTGCTTATTATTTGGAAACTCTGAATGATTTTTGCTGTTTCTGTAATCCTAAAACCATTTTATTTTTTTTTTTAAGATTTTATTTATTTATTTGACAGACAGAGATCACAAGAAGGCAGAGAGGCAGGCACAGAGAGGAGGAAGCAGGCTCCCTGCCGAGCAGAGAGCCAGATGCAGGGCTCCATGTGGGGCTCCATGCAGGGCTCCATGCGGGGCTGGATACCAGGACCCTATACCAGGACCCTGGGATCATGACCTGAGCTGAAGGCAAAGGCTTTAACCCACTAAGCCACCCAGGAGCCCCAATCTAAAACCATTCTAAAAGGAAAAGATGGTTTAAAACAAAGTCTGAGGCTACAAAAGAATTAATTTAATTGTTCATTTTAATTTTAAATCTTTAATTGTAATTTAATTGTAAATCTTAATTTTAATTAATAACAAATGAAAAGTTGAATTTATTATAATGACACCAGAATATTTCAAGGATCCTAATGGCAGAAAGTGTCCAGACTTCAGGAATTTGGAACAAAGCCCACTTAATTAAGCCTCTAAATCTCCCACCCCGCCTCAGTTCTCCAATCCCTGAAATATTAAAAAAGAAAATGTATGCATGTAAAATCAGATTAATCTTCAAGAGAGCAGACTGGGCTTTTTTTATTCTAAAACCTTAATCTGTTTTTTTTTTTTTTTAAAGATTTTTATTTGTTTATTTGACAGAGACAGATCACAAGTAGGCAGAGCAGTAGGCAGAGAGAGAAGGGGGAAGCAGGCTCCCCGCTGAGCAGTGAGCCCCATGTGGGGCTCGATCCCAGGACCCTGGGATCATGACCTGAGCCGAAGGCAGAGGCTTAAACCACTGAGCCACCCAGGTGCCCCCTTAATCTGGTTTTATGTCTTCTTTTTCTTTCCTAAGGAAATGGAGATAGTGGCACAAACAATAGAAAAATCAAGCTGGGGCATCAGGGTGGCTTAGTCAGTTAAGCATCTGCCTTTGGCTCAGGTTGTGATCCTGCAGTCCTGGGATCAAGGCAACATGAGTCTGGCTCTCTGCTCAGCAGGGAGTCTGCTTCTCCCTCTGCCCCTACTTGTGCTCTCTTGTGCTCTTTCTCTCTCAAATAAATAAAATATTTTAAAAAAAATCAAGCTCAGGGGCGCCTGGGTGGCTCAGTGGGTTAAAGCGTCTACCTTCCACTCGGGTCATGATCTCAGGGTCCTGGAATTGAGCCCCGCATCTGGCTCTCTGCTCAGCAGGGAGCCTGCTTCCCCCCTTCTCTCTTTGCCTGCCTCTCTGCCTACTTGTGATCTCTGTCTGTCAAATAAATAAATAAATAAAATCTTTAAAAAAAAATAAAAATAAAAAACAAGCTCAGAGTTGCTCCCAGAACTCTCTTGAGTTCTTGAAAACTTGAGAGGAAAAATGACATATAAAAGGCAGCTCCAGAAATTCTGATGTCTGTCTAATAGAAATTCTAGAAGGAGACACCAATAATAATGAATAAGAGAGAATTTTGAAGGAAAAAAAAGACAAGGAAAGAAATTTTCTTGGAGGTGAAAAAAATACGTATTTTCAAGTAAGACTTGTAAAAAGCTAAACTTTAGCTCTATTTGCCAGGCTACTTTTAAGAATTTTATATGTATTAATTATTCCTCATAATTGGTTTTGATACTCATGTGACAGACACAGAGGCACAGAGAGTTGAAGTAGCTTGCACAACACCACAGAGTAAAGGAGGAGGCAGAATGCAAACATTTTCTTCGTTAAAAAAAAACTTTTTGGGCGCCTGGGTGGCTCAGTGAGTTAAAGCCTCTGCCTTTGGCTCAGGTCATGATCCCAGGGTTCTGGGATCGAGTCCCATATCGGGCTCTCTGCTCGGGAGGAAGCCTGCTTCCCTTCCTCTCTCTCTGCCTGCTTCTCTGCTTACTTGTGATCTCTGTCAAATAAATAAATCAAATCTTAAAAAAAAAAACACTTTTTTATTTTGAAATAATTTTGCCCTTACAGGAAAGTTGCAAGAATGCTACATTTTCCACCCTTCATGTAGATTCTGCAGTTGCTAACATTTATTGCATTTGTTTTATGATTACTTTTTTTTCTGAACGGTTGTCATTCAGAAAAGTCAGTTGCACACAGAGGCTCCTTTACCTCTAAATGTTTCAATATATACATTCTCTTTCATAATCACAGGACAATGATCAAAATTGGAAAATTACATTGATATAATACTTTTGTTTGATCTATAAACCTTATTATTATTTCACAATTTTTCCAATAAAGCTTTCATAGAAATTTTTTTCTGGTCCAGGATCATCCATTATATTTAATTGTCCTGTCTCTCTTTTTTAAAAAACGATTATATTTATTTATTTGACAGAGAGAGAGATCACAAGTAGGAGAGAAGCAGGCAGAGAGAGAGCGGAAGCAGGCTTCCTGCTGAGCAGAGAGCCCGATACAGGGTTCAATCCCAGGACCCTGAGATCATGACATGAGCCAAAGGCAGAGGCTTAACCCACTGAGCCATCCAGGCACCCCCAATTGTCCTGTTTCTTTAGTCTCCTTTCATCTGAAATAATTCCTCAAGCTTTGTATTTCCTGATCTTGACATTTTTGAACAGAAAAGGCCAGTTATTCTGTACAATATTGCTGAATTTGCATTTCTGCGATTTCCTTATGGTTAGATTCTGATAATGCCACTTGGCAGAAATAGAACAGGAGTTGCTCTGTTCTTCTTAGTGCATTATAACCTGTCAAAAAGGAGACACCTGGCCCAAAATGTAGTTATTTATGCTAAAACTCATGTCAGCAAACCAAGACTTAATACCTAACCTAACCTAACAGTTTCAACCCCCAGGAATGTAACCTTTAGTTAGTCAATGTGGAATTACCTGTCAGCATTGGTGACAATCTGCTCTTCGACCCCTTCAATTCCCCTTAGAAGTTGGTCTTACCTGAAACAGTGCATTCTTTGCTGATAATTATTTTCCACTCCCTTTCTGTCTTTAAAAACCTTTCCTTGGGGCGCCTGAGTGGCTCAGTGGGTTAAAGTCCCTGCTTTCAGCTCTGGTCATGATCCCAGGGTCCTGGGATCAAGCCCCGCATCGGGCTCTCTGCTCTGCAGGGAGCCTGCTTCCTCCTCTCTCTCTCTGTCTGCCTCTCTGCCTACTTGAGATCTCTGTCTGTCAAATAAATAAATAAAATCTTTTAAAAAATTAAAAAAAAATAAAAACCTTTCCTTTTCTATAGCTCACAGAAGTTCCTTTCTATTGCTAGGTGGGATACTGCCCAATCACTGAATTGTTGAATAAGGCCAATTTGATACTTAGTTGAATTTTTGTTATTTAACAAAACTGAGGTACAGGACGTCATTTTGTCCCATACTGATCTTTTTAATGTTCTTTTTTTTTTTTAAATAAGATTTTTTTTTAATTTGAGAAAGAATGTGCAATTGTCAGGTCATAGGGTAAAGGTAGCTCTATTTTTAGTTTTTTGAGGAACCTCCACACTGTTTTCCAAAGTGGCTGCACCAACTTGGATTTCCACCAACCAACAGTGTAAGAGGGTTCCCCTTTCTCCACATCCTCTCCAACATTTGTCGTTTCTTGCCTTGTTAATTTTGCTATTCTAACTGGTGTAAGGTGGTATCTCAATATGGTTTCGATTTGGATTTCCCTGATGGCTAATGATGATGAACATTTTTTCATGTGTCTGTTAGCCATTTGTATGTCTTCATTAGAGAAGTGTCTGTTCATGTCTTCTGCCCATTTTTTAACTTGTTTATTTGTTTTTTGGGTGTTGAGTTTGAGAAGTTCTTTATAGATCTTGGATATCAGCTCTTTGTCTGTACTGTCATTTGCAAATATCTTCTCCCATTCCGTGGTTGCCTCTTTGTTTTGCTGTTTCCTTTGTTGTGCAGAAGATTTTTATCTTGATAAGGTCTCAGAAGTTCATTTTCACTTTTGTTTCCTTTGTCCTTGGAGACGTGTCTTGAAAGAAATTGTGGTGGCTGATGTTGAAGAGGTTACTGCCTGTGTTCTCCTCTAGGATTTTGATGGATTCCTGTCTCACATTGAGGTCTTTCATCCATTTTGAGTTTATCTTTGTGTATGGTGTAAGAGAGTGGTCGAGTTTCATTCTTCTGTATGTAGTTTCCAATTTTCCCAGCACCATTTATTGTCTTTTTTCCATTGGATATTCTTTCCTGCTTTGTCAAAGATTATTTGACCATTGAGTTGAGAGTCCATATCTGGGCTCTATACTCTGTTCCATTGGTCTATGTGTCTGGTTTTGTGCCAGTACCACGCTGTGATCACAGCTTTATAATAAAGCTTGAAATCAGACAAATTGATGTAGTTCCTCGAGTATAGATCTTTTACCTCTTTGGTTAGGTTTATTCCAAGGTATCCTATGGTTTTTGGTGTCATTGTAAATGGAATAGATTCTCTAATTTCCCTTTCTACAGTTTCATTGTTAGTGTATAAGAAAGCAACTGATTTCCGTGCACTGATTTTGTAGCCTGCCACATTACTGAGTTCTAGTAATTTGGGGGTGGAGTCTTTTAGGTTTTCCACATAAAGTATCATGTCATCGGTGAAAAGAGAGAATTCAACTTCTTCTTTGACAATTTGAATGCCTTTTAATACTTTTTGTTGTTTGATTGCTGTTGCTGGGACTTCTAGTAATATGTTGAACAGTAGTGGTGAGAGTGGGCATCCTTATCGTGTTCCTGATCTTAAGGGAAAGGCTTTCAGCTTTTCCCCATTGAGAATGATATTCGCTGTGGGTTTTTCATAGATGGATTTTATGAAGTTGAGGAATAAAATAAGATTTTATTTATTTATTTGACAGACAGAGATCACAAGTAGGTGGAGAGGCAGGCAGAGAGAGAGGAGGAAGCAGGCTCCCCGCTGAGCAGAGAGCCTGATGCGGGGCTCGATCCCAGCACCCTGGCATCATGACCCGAGCCGAAGGCAGAGGCCCAACCCACTGAGCCACCCAGGCACCCCCCTTTCTGGTGTTTTTGAGTGAGGCTTGGGTGGCTATATATTTCCCCCTTAGGACCATCTTTCCCGTATCCCATAGGTTTTGGACCAATGTGTTTTTGTTCTCACTGGTTTCCATGAATTGTTTAAGTTCTTCTTTGATTTCCCAGTTGACCCAAACATTCTTGAGCAGGATGGTCTTTAGCTTCCAAGTGTTTGAATTTCTTCTAAACTTTTTCTTGTGGTTGAGTTCCAGTTTCAAAGCATTGTGGTCTGAGAATATGCAGGGAATAATCTCAATCTTTTGGTATCAGTTGAGACCTGAGTTGTGACCTAGTATGTTGTCTATTCTGATGAAAGTTCCATGTGCACTCAAGAAGAATGTGTATTCTATTGTTTTAGGGTGAAAAGTTCTGTATATATCTGTGAGGTCCATCTGGTTCAGTGTGTCATTCAACACTCTTGTTTCTTTGTTGATTTTTCTGCTTAGATGATCTGTATATTGCTGAGAGTAGAGTGTTAAGATCCACTGCAATTAATGTATTATTATCAATATGTCTCTTTATTTTGATTAACAGTTGGCTTTTGTAATTGGCTGCTCCCATGTTGGGGGCATAGATATTTACAATTGTTAGATCTTCTTGTTGGATAGACCCTTTAAGAATGATGTAGTGTCGGGGCGCCTGGGTGGCTCAGTGGGTTAAAGCCTCTGCCTTTGGCTCAGGTCATGATCCTGGGGTCCTGAGATCGAGCCCCGCATCGGGCTC